>NW_004524661.1:10257953-10261083 GCF_000260255.1 Octodon degus | reverse complement strand
ATCTTTCTCAATCATTTATCATTTGATTTTGGTGAAAACATGGAAAACTTTTTAGCTGTTTTGGAAATACACAGCACCTGATTGTTAGTCTTGGTTACTTTATGGTGAAATAGAACAGCAGAACTCATTTCTTCTAAGTGTGACTTAGTACCTGTGGCCCCACATTTTCCCACTCTTCCTCCCCTGCTACCACTCCAGTCTTTGTTAATTACTCTTTCCTCTCATGTAAGTCCACAAAGGTGAAAGCATGCAGTACCTACAGTCCTTGTCTGGTTTATTTTGCTTAAAAGAATGTTCTTTACTTCCATCCATATTGTTGCAAATGTCATGAGTTTATTCATTTTTGTGGCTGATTTGCGTACTATGAACTATCTGTATATTTCTAGAATTCATCACAGTTTATCATGGTGAAAACATTCTTCAACTTATTTGCACTTAAAAATGTTTTATATCCATGTTCTTTAGGCATATTGGCCTATAGTTTTCTCTTTTTGTCATGTGTTTTCAAATCAAATTAATGCTGGCTTTGTAGAATGAGTCTGAAAAAATGTCTTAAATTTTTTAGAATAATTTGAGAAGAAATTTAAAAGTCTGATACAATATGTTAGATGCAATTTCTCCCGGGCTTTTCTCCTAGCTGCAGAATTCTGTAGAAATTATGTTTATTGTAAAGAGAATAGAGTTGAATCTTCTAATTCTTAGAATTCAGACCGACAATCTTTACCCTTTTCTTGGAGAGTTCATTTATCTTTAATGTAATTACTGATATAGTTGTAATTGAGTTGCCACTTAGTACTTATTTTCTATTTTCTATACCTTTTGTTTCTTTGTATTTCTTCTCTCTCCATCTTAGGATAATAACAGGTTTACATATTCCTTCACTATGTCTTCAATTAGCTTTTCATTTTGCTATCTTCATTTCAGTGGTTGCCCTAACCACGTGCTTCTAGTACATGAGGTTACATAACTAATCATCCCAAATATAGCATCTTAAAACAACCAGCGCTACGTTGTCTTTCCTGAGCAGTTGAGCTATGTTGGTGAATTTATATTTTGAAGTCCTAACCCCTAACTAGTACCTCAGAAAGGAGATTCTATGTATGTAGGGTTTTAAAATAGTAGTTATGATCTAATATGGTCACTGTTGTCAGCTCTGATTCAATATGTGGTTTTCCTAAAAGCTGAGTGGACTGAACCCCTGGCACCTTCCTGGAAAAAAGACAACTGAACACACAGATGGAAGATAGCCATCAACAAGTCAAGGAGACTCCAGTGCTGCCATGTTTGAAAAGTGTAGTTTGTATATTTCACTGACCCCTTTCTGAGGAATTCATTTCTTTAACCTCATACATCTTCCTTGGATGTAAGAATCCCACATTTATTTACTGTACACTCCAACTCACTTTTGTGTCTCTTTATTCATGAGCATAGAGTAATATCTCATTGTAGTGTTGTGTTTCCCTAATGATGAATGACAGTCAACATTTGTGTGAATGCCTGATTATTTGTCATTTACTCATTTATGACAAATTGTATGCACACATACTGATACAGAGAATTGCTCTTGATTAAGCCCTAATTAGTTGCCTGACCCAACAGAGGGAGGCAAGAATCCCTAATTTAGGGACATGTACTTGGGACTGAGAATGAGTTTTAATCTCTTCATGGTGCTAACTAGGCAAGCTGTCATTACAGACATTTGGGAAGCTTCATTTATTCCTTCATAAAGTTTGAAGCAAAGACAGGCAATTGCAGAGAGAACCTGAGAGGGCACCAGTAAAGATAGTAGATGTTTAGAGAGAAGCAGAGATGGGAGAGGACCACTTTGGATCCTGTACATCTTTTAGACTCTAGTTCTCATCTGTCCTAAGACCCAGTGGCTTTCTGACCTCAGGTCTCAGAGGAAAACTTTCTTCCTGTAGACCTACTGTAGGTTCAGTTATCTAGTATAATTTTAAGCCAAACTAATAAGTACTGCTTATATATTTATTAAAAGATCGCTGCAATGTTTTATTGGGTTTTAAAGGATGAATGATTATTTTAGAGCAATTCAAATATTTATTCTTTACTGAGGTACCATACTTAGCAAATATAATTTCACTGAATGTTAGTAGATCATACTTCATTGTTTTTAATTCCAGTGTATAATAATAACCTCTGCATATAGTGTTTTCACAGGATTAATGGTTGGTTGGGGTTAATGGCTCTCAGCTATGCCATGGGCCATCAACTCTTCTGAGTTAGTCATTAATCCCCAGGAAATGCCTTGTACCTCAATCATTATGGCTTAATTAGGTCATTAAGAAACTGCTGGTTAATTGCCACATTATAGGCATCCAGAGATGGGCAGGTGGCTGCAAAATCCAGAAAAATCATAGCGGTCACAAAACAGAAAAATGTAATTCATATGTATACATTTGGGTAAAAGATAGTATATAATTAGGAAATAAACATTTCTCTGCTTTACCTGTTAATTCATATTAAAGAAAAAACTTAAGGTTAGAAAATTTTTCAAAAGACACACAGTAATACAGGAAACTTTTTCCAGGTTTACAATTAATATCTGGTTCAAAAATTCCTAAATATAATATAATTTCAGGGCATGTAATTGCATAGCTTTAAATATACATATCTTATCAGCCAGCTGCCTTTCTCACTTACAACTTTTGATTTATCTTAATCCTCCTACCTGAACATTGGGACAGCTATCCTAAAAACTGATGTGGTCTGAGATTTTTGTCAGTTATTGAATAAATGAAAAAATGTTTCAGCTAAAAATGTTGATTCACAAAAGAAATGCTAATTGTATTGTATTTCTATTCAATCCTCTGAGCCTTACAACCTCTAGAGAATATGAAGTTTTCATAAATCACCGATAGCAAGAATAAAGCTTTCCACTTTTACAATACAGATAGTACAATAGATCTTTATCAACAACTTATGTCAATAATATTAACAACTTACATGAAATTTAAAATTTTTTGACAAACCAAAGTGACAGGCAATGTAATGAATAACTGCATAGGCATAAGCCTCATATTTATTAAAGAAACTTAATTTCTAATGAAAACAATTTTTCTGTAGTAAATATTCCAAAACCAAATGTTTTAAAAAACCATTTCATAATGTA
>NW_004524661.1:10249790-10257433 GCF_000260255.1 Octodon degus | reverse complement strand
TTCTGCTTGGAAACACTTTGTGCCCACGTGACTGTTATTTGAGCTCCTCTAAACACATCTACAATAACAACTCACAGTCTCAGGGCCAGAGAGAGGGCAAATAGATTGGAAGGTTTCTGTTAATTAGTTAACGTGGTCATTAGGGCAAAAGTGTATTGGAGTTATAAATTATTTAAAACTTTAAGGAAAATATTCTACATATTTTAACCTTGAGGACAGTTTAGCCTACAGAACATTTCAGCCCACTTAGAAATCTGTTCCACAATACATTATTTTCAAAAATAAGATTTTGAGGCTAAAGGAGACTCATATTTGTGTTCGCAGGGGAGCGGGAAAGACCACGGTGCTTAGCAATCTCCAGTGCACCAGGCACACTTGCTACAGGTTTTCCTCCACTGCATACTGATTGATTCATTCAGCCAAAGTATGGACTTCTGTGTTAAGACAGCACCGTTCTGAGACCAGGAAGCGTGGGGGTTTACCCCAACGGAGCTTGTTTTGCTAGGGAGAAGAACACGAGGTAAATAATCTTTATAAGACTTGTAGGTGCCATCCTGTGAAATAACTTGAGGGGTTGGATAAGAGATGGGTAGGGAAGGGCAGACCTGTCAGAGGAAGCGCCCTCTATTCCGATAGCTATGGGAAGGGGCAGGAGGTGCCATCTTCGTGATGCCCCGAGGGAGAGCAGCTTGGAGGCAGAAGGGATGGGCGGCCCGGACGCAGGCCGGATGCGGGAACCAGGGGCACAGACGGGGTGCCGTGAAGTGGGGAAGATAGAAGAGTGAGAGAAGTACAGTGAGATCAGGTCACAGAAGGCTTGGCGAGTAGCCGAGAGATTGCAGCTTTAGGTTCATTGTATAGGCATTTGAGAATGTTGAATAGTTAGGTCTTAGGACGTAACATTTTAAGAGTCAGAATGCACAATCCAGACTTGGGAGTCATTGGTATTCAGTGCTTAAGATCCTGAGACTGACTATGTGCAAATCCAAAATAGAAACAGACACTCAATAGGGAATGCCAGACTATTCTGGTAGTATGATGACACGCTTTGAAGGGCTAGCCAAATAGTTCGGCTGGTTAAACACCTCCAAGTGGGTGCAGCGGTTGGGGTTTGATCCCGGGCCTGCCATGCCATCCCTGCCCCCAGGCGGGCTGAGATGGCTATTGAGACTGTGCATGGTGGCGCTCTCTGCTCCTGTAATCCCAGCTCTTGGGAGGCTGTAAACAGGAGGATCATCCCGAGTCTGATCTAGTAGTGAGACCCTGAACACCCTCTAAACCCTTCCCTAAAATACAGACAAACAAAACAAAACAAAACAAAACAAAACAAAACAAAACAAAACAAAACAAAAACCAGAAATGCTTTGAAATTTTGAATCCAGTTTGTGGAGTTCAGGTCCAACACCATGAGGCAGATAAGCATATGTATAAAATCAGGGTCTGAAGACAGGGGGAAAAATAGAATAGGGGTCTCATTAGGTCTTCTAAGTAATCCTGACTTGAAGGAGTTAACAACAAACTTTACTAGAACAATTCCCCTGGGAAGCAAGTCAAGGACATTGGTAAATGTAGGGAAAACCAAAGAAGAAAGGTACCAGATGGTGTTGGAACTCTCATCTAGAGACCAGAGAAAGAGCTGACAGGAAGGACATAGGAAGAAAGCCAAGCGCTCAAGCAACTCCCAATTCCAATTAGTACAGAGGAAGCAAAGGAGGTGACCAGCGCTAAGGAGGAATGTACTTACATCTAAGCGCTAATGTGTGTGTGTGTGTGTGTGTGTGTGTGTGTGTGTGTTCACTCGAGTCACTATTTTATCATTCTAGAGCTGCTATATTTGTCATGCACTGTACAGTAAACATCCAACACCCCTTTACTAACTCTGAGCTAACCTTAATGAAGGTGCCCCCTTGCCAACTTGTCACCCACACCAAAGATAAGGCCTCAAAAAGTAGATCAAGAACAAGTACAAAATGGAAAGAACTTGCAGATAGATCAATAGAAGAGATGATGTTAGGCAGAGATGCCCAGAAGCCAATCCACCTATGACAAGTTCCAGGTGAGGTAGGTGGGGTAAAAGAGTCTTTGACAGTCCCTCCCCACAAGCAGCCAGGAACAAAGCCCCACAAGCTCATCTTTCTGGAGCCTTCTATCCTGATTCCTTCTTATCAGCAGGGCTGTCTGTCTTCTCCCTGCTTCTCCCTTCTCTTTACATAAGAAGTGGCTTCCTTTAGTTAAACTTTGTCTCTTTAGCTTCTCACTGGGTCTGACTTCAACACCGCACTGGGTGGCTCAGACAGCAGAGCAGCAGTGCTCAGCTCCCGGGCACAGCGTCTTGGTCCCCTGATCAGGAACCAGAGCAACACTTCCTTGAGGCATAGTTAAGAAAGCTGAGTCCAGAGCAGGCAGTTTGAGAATTATAGTAGCTGTAAAGAAAAAGGGTGATTTGTGGGTTTAGAACAGAGATTGTCTCGGTTCCTTGAGGTTCTGCCAGCGTGGAAGCACAGCAACTTCTGCTTGCAGCGCATCACACTCGACAGGCATAGAACAGCCAACTTTCTGCCCAGAACTGGAACCCGAGGGCTCTTCAACCTGTCATCTCAGATTGCTTCCTGCATCTCTGGGAGGCCATTGCTTGAGGGAAAATTCTCCGTTATCTTCCCTAACACATGGTGCAATGTGAACAGCTTTTAAGCAATTTATGTTCTGATAAATCACCCTTTGAGCCTTTGTAGATAGTTTTTCTTCTTTAATTCCATCCTATACCACAATTCCATTTACCTTTATAATGTTTATTTTTTGTCAGAAATGTTTCCTCTCTGCCAACTATTATTTTTTTTCACATTGAATGAGAAAACAGCATAATGAAGGAAAACACAGCAAAAGCTAGAGTGTGGGAGGCTTTCACATTCTTGCCTAGTGTCACAAAGTTTTGTCTAATCTTATAATATCTTTTATTCTAATTCCAGACAGTCATCCTTTAAAAATAGACCTTTGGCTAAGGGTGACCTGGCCACATTGAGAAATTGCTAATCCTGCTCACCCAGAAAATTTGCAGGGTAAAAAGCTTCTGAAAGTCATATTCTTTTCTCCCAAAGGAAGCTAAAGCAATAAAAACTCACATATCTGTCAAGCTCTACACAAGAAAACAGAAACTACTATCCATTTTTAGAAGCAATGAAATTTAATGGGGGGAGTTTGTTATTCATGCATGGAATGCCTTTGAATCCAAATAGGGATTGGGTGAGTAACATTGGGTCATCAGTGTTGGGGCACAACAGAACAGGGAGGGAGTGGGGGAGAGAGAGAGAGAGAGAGAGAGAGAGAGAGAGAGAGAGAGAGAGAGAGAGAGAGACAGACAGACAGACAGACAGACAGAGACAGAGAGAGAGACAGAGGCAAAGACAGAAAGAGAGATGAAGAGAGAGACTACTAAACCCAGAAGTGGCACAGGGAGTGGGGGTAGCTAGGCTTCTCCTTTTCCACATCTCTCCAATTTGCCATCAGAGTCTCTTACTAGGTGCAGCAGGGCAATGTGAGCTGCAGGAATCAGCCTCTTACCACAAAGAGGAGCCCAGGGCAACAGCAAACAAGTCAAGGCACCAAAGCATTCCAGCCCATAGCTCAAGCATGGCAAGTGAATGGTATCACTAGCCTTCACTTCCAAAGAGTACATGCAGTAAGAGTGTGTGGTATGAGTGCTGTCAGTTTAATCAGACAGGTCCCTTTCTAATAAACTATGGTGTTAGGATAATGTTCATTTCATTTTATCTAAAATATGTTCATTTTGTAATTTATATAAAACATTAGCTAATTATTTACTATAGCTCATATTTCTACACACGAGAGGATTGAGTGTGCATCAGAGAAAGACCTGGAAGCACAATGCAAGTGTGATTCACATAGCGGCTCCTCACAGGGTTTGCTAAAGCTCCTGACTTATAGGCAGATTTTGGCACACAGCAGGATTCCTGACAGACATTCCAAGGATAGCTGACTACTAGCAAATCTACTATTTGCTCTAGTTTTCTCTTAATTCACAAAAATAGGATAAAGTGGGGCTAGGGAGATGGCTCAATAGAATAAGCACTTCCCTGGCAAGCGCAAGGGTCTGAGTTCAATCCCCAGTTCAACCAAAATAATAATAATAATAAAAGTAACTAAGTAGCTGGGAAAGTCAGCTAATGTTACTTGACTTACATCAGAAGTGTTCTATTCATTTTTTCCACTTGATTTTGCCAGGTATATCAATGAATGGGTTTCGCTTTGCCAAGTTAGTACATAACCATAGCATGATACTTTGATCATTTTCACATACCTCCATGACTACTCTTGCCTTAGCCTTTCACCTACTTTCATTGTTGGGGTTCCATGTGTATATTTAACTCATATCCACCTACTTTTTTCCTCATACCTCTTCCCCTCCTGCTTGTTCCCATTAATTATTAGAGTCCAATGTGAAAAATCAGGTTTAATCATGAAGGATTTTACTTATTAAAATTGTTGGAAAATACTTTTAAAAACTACTAGTTCACTTAGGAAATGCTGTTGAAACAGCTCCCTAAGTTTAATCTCAGGTTTACTGCAAAGGCACAGAAGACTAGGCAATGTCTTAGAAATGTTTGATAGGGTAAAACTTTGAGTTGACACTGTTCGTGTTAATTCCTCATTTGTTTGGGAGTGCTTAATACTCAGCATTTTCTCCAGAGCACTTACAAGAAGCAGGACTTAGACAAGAAGCTGCTATGTTACCTCACCATGCCCTGTAAGACATATGTTCAAAAGAATGTCTAACAGATCCATAAAAAAACTATCAACAACATACCTCACAGACCTAGAGAAATTGCTCCTAAAATTTATTTGGGACCAGAATAGATCTGAATAACAAAGGCAGTCCTAGGCAACAATGTCAATGCAGGAGGCATTACAATTCCTGACTTGAAATTATACTACAAAGCTACTGTGATAAAATCAGCATGGTACTGGCAACAAAATAGACCTGAGGATCTATGGAATAGATTAGAAGATGCAGAGGCCTCTACAAACACACTCAGCCACCTGATCTTCGACAAAGGGGCCAAACATACTTACTGGAAGAAAGATAGCCTCTTTAACAAATGGTGCTGGAAACACTGGCTCTCTACATGCCAAAAACTAAAACTTGACCCAGGTCTATCACCATGCACTAAACTAAAGTAAAAATGGATTAAAGATCTAAACATTAAAACAGAACCACTAAATCTCCTGGAAGACAAAGTAGGAGGAACTCTTGAAGACATGGGGTAAGCAAAGAATTCATGAACAAAAATCAAATCACACAGGTAATACTGGAAAGAATTAACAACTAGGACCTCCTCTTATTGAGAAGTTTTTACACATCAAAAGAAATTTCCAACAAAATGAAAAGACAGCCCACAAATTTGGAAAAAATCTTCACTGATTAGCAGTCAGACGAAGGTCTGCTCTCTAGAATTTATAAAGAACTAACTAGCATTAGGGCCCCAAAATTTAAAGACGTAATCCAGAAATGAGCATCTGAAATGAACACATGCTTCTCAGAGGACAAGATTATAGAAGCGAATAAATATATGAAAAAATGATCCACATCACTAGCCATCCATGAAATGCAAATTAAAACAATGCTGAGATATCATCTCACCCCAGAAAGAATGGCTATCAAGAGAAATCAGCCAACAACAAATGTTGGAGAGGCTGTGGGGAAAAAGGAACCTTTTTCCACTGCTGGTGGGAATGTAGACTGGTATAAAAAATCAATGTTAAAAAACTAGGACTGGAAATCCCATTCAAGCCAGCTATCCCCCTACTGAGAATTTTCCTGGAGGACCAGAAACATCAAATCATAGAGATATATGTGTACCTATATTTATAGGAGCACAATGTATGATAGCCAAATCTTGGAAACAACCAAGATGCCCATCACATGAGGAATGGATGAAAAAGATGTGGTATTTTTATACAATGGAGTATTACTCAGCTATAAAGAATGATAAACTCGAAGCCTTTATATTGAAGTGGATGCCACTTGAAGATATACTCATAAGTGAAATAAAACAGACCCACATGTGTAAATATCATATAGTCTCCCTAGTATAAGAACTCAAAAGAAGAAATACAAAGAGAAAGGTATAACACAATTAAAAGGAAAACAAGAACTTGTGGACTAGACAATGAAGTGAGGGCAAGGAGAAAAGCTGGGAAAAATGACAGGGGCAAAGCCATACATTTATACACACAAGATGGGTGAGGCAATGAGCCTGAGAAACAGCAGAAGGTTTTTGAAACTAGCAGTTAATTGGTAGGATTCTCACCCTAACTAACTATATATGCTGATCCCTGTGAACTAAGCAACTGCACTGAAGATGGCAATGTGTAATATTAGGGTCATGCTTAGAATGCCTGTCATTCTGGTCTTCTAAATACGTACTGCTTGTCATGATATACCAATTATTGCCATACTTTCTCTCAAGTAAATGTTTGTTTAAAAAAAAGGGCAATAAATGAGGAATAGAGACAAGAAAAGAAATGTCATAGGACTGTCCTGCTACAATGCTGTATATGGTTAGATTTCTACATTTCTGTGTAAAAATATATAACTGTTTATTCATATTTTTAAAATATTCTTTTATTTTTTTAATTTGTATCCTGTATAAAGGGACTTAAAGTTTAACATATCAATACTTGATGGAAAATACCTGTTCCATGTTATGCCTAAGATGTTTGTATATTCAGACATAGGTTAAACCCAACTGCAGGGTTATAGGGTAATAATATTGTAGGGTAATAATAAGCTTCCTTTCTGGAGGGTTAACAACCTAAGTTTGCAGACTGAAAATTAGAGAAAACAAAGGGCTGCAAAGATAGCCAGCGTTTTGACAAAAGGGTCTACAAAGTGTGGTACAGGGTTTAAGGATAAATCTTGAGGGGACTTGACTGACCTTATCAGATACAAAACTACATTTCTTGTTATATAGGTCTTGCTTTATCTGGGTTTTAATCATCCAGCAGAAAGATATGAAAACGAGGTATAAGGGGTGAAGACATGGTGGTATGCTGGGCTGCAGATGACCCACTACCATTATGGACTACTGGACTATATTGGAATATTTTATTGAATTCACACACCTATGCTATTTAAATGACAATAGAATCCCCTTCTCTGACAAAACTAAACAAAAAGGATATAAATGAAGGACCATTTTGTATCTGTATATTCAAAATATTTAGGCTAGATATACAGCTACATTCTCTTAATTCAATGAATAAGAAGATTTGTTCCGATAGTGTTTCTGGATGGGATGTCATGTCTGCATCTTGTACAATGAATATCCACTGAGACAAAAAAAAAAAAAAAAAGAATGACTAACAGAATTTACCAGAAGAAGAAATTGAGTATACAAATGTCCATGGGTGCTCCAGATAGTCATTATGGATGACTGTACTCCCTGCAGAAACAAATAAGTGATACTGTACCCAATTGGAAGTCTCTAGCCAAGAAACAGCTGTAATGTTAGAGAAATAAATTGTTTTTGTTATTCTTTTTATATATCTAGTACAGAGTCTCACTATGTAGATCATACTTGTAGTGATGCTCCTGTTTGCAGCCTCCCAAGCATTGGGATTACAGG
>NW_004524661.1:10196808-10242325 GCF_000260255.1 Octodon degus | reverse complement strand
CTTTCTGAGTTCATCATTTTGACCTTTTGCATCCATAAAGTACTAAGATATAGAAGAAAATCCAAAACCAAACATAGTATTGAAAGGTTTTGAAAATTCAAAATCAAACATTTAAATCTTAGTATTTGAGATTTAGCAATGATTATTTGATAGTTTAATAATACTTTGTTATGTTGTTTACTTTGTTGCATAGTTTTTGACATATCAAATCTGCATTTATAATCATTGTATTTCCTCTTTGTAGACATACCAGTGTAAGTTGTTCTGTGCTTATGAATATTTAAGTGAGGATAATCAATGTGAGCACATCACTGTGTAGCAATAGTGATAGTCAAATGCAAACTAATACAGATGTTATTCAATTATCTAAGTGTTAGCACATGATAAGATTAATCCTTTACAAGATTTAATTTTTAGTCACTTGCTTAGTTCTCTGGTGTCAATTTATTTTGATGTGTATTTGCTGTGATTGATTGAAGTGAGGATAATCAATAGTATGCAGTGTGAGTACATCCAGCATATGATGTGCTCACAGTGCATACTATTGACTATCCTCACTTAAATATTCATAAGCACAGAACAACTTACACTGGTATGTCTACAAAGAGGAAATACAATGATTATAAATGCAGATTTGATATGTCAAAAACTATGCAACAAAGTAAACAGCATAGCAAAGTATTATTAAACTATCAAATAATCATTGCTAAATCTCAAATACAAATTTAAGCCTTACCTTTAATGGTCTTCTGAAAGTTTACTTTATTTCTACAAAAACTTATTTCTGTGAAATTATGCAATATAACAGCAACTTTTTAGCTTCATTTTTTAAATTCTAGAACAGTGTTTTTACATGGCAGGCAGTGGTGAATGTTTGCTGAATGATCAAATGCATATGCTAGTAACTTCCAATAGAAGTTGGCAGCTGACATGCTGGTGGTAGAGAAATTAACTTACAAAATTAAATGTTGGTCAGTCCAGTGTGGACTTTTTAGGTAAACATTTTTCTGATTTATAACTATTAGATGCTGTTCCAAAAATAATGACAGTAATTATTCTAGATTCATATTTTAATAATTATATGACTCATTAGTGATAGTGAAAAACGTATGTATTTGGGTATATCATTAAAAATGTTTTACTAGTAAAAGACTTGCCCAAAGAACTAGCTACGAAAAGGTCCATCACTAAATTACTTATGATAAAGTATCATTCTAAAAATGTAATTGTCAAACAATGAAAAATGGGTTTGATAAAATCCAGCTTAAATAGGAAGTTGTAAAAATACTGCCATAAAGCATACTTAGTAGCATGAAAATTATATTTCATAGTTGGTAAGGAAGCTATAACAAGATTATATGCATGGTATGACTTTCTTTATAAAAATAAATGTGAATAAATGTAAATGAATAAAAGTATACACACAGTAGAAAACGGACATTTTTTGGATAAAAAGTAAACATTAGTTTTAACAACTTTTTCCTCAAGTGTTTTGTGCTGTAATTCCATAATTAATACATAAATTTCTAAGAGTTGATTATTATTATTATTATTATTATTTGTATTTTAGGGAAGGATCTACAGGGTGTTCAGGGTCTCACTACTAGGTCAGACTCCCAGTGATCCACCTTGTTACAGGTTCCCAAGTGCTAGGATTACAGGTGTGTGCCACCACACCTAGTCTTAATTGCCATCTCAGGAAACGCCCAGCCCCCTGAGCCTGCTTTCAGGTGCTTTAATCCACCATTTGGCTGGCCTAAGAGTTGTTTTTTAAAAGAGGAAAATAATCATAAGCTTCAATAAAATGAAAAATAAAAATTTTTCCTGAAAATGAAATGAAATAGCTAATGAAAAATTATATTCTATATGCACACACATTTCATTAGATGGGTTTTATGCACAATTTTCATATTGTATTCCATAAGGTTACTTTCTAATTGTCTTGTGCATCCTACCCTTTATCAACTCTAAGCCAAGCTAAATTGAAAGCTTCATATTAAGTTTTTAAGAAAAAGTTCTATACCTAAAATCAATGTTAAATTCCATATAAATGTCTAATAAATTCAATGAAATATTTTACTTTCTGAGCATTATGCTCTCCCAAATATGCAGATCAATAAGATACACTTTTTTCCTTATAGGCTTACATTAAAAAGAAAACAATGAGAGTGTTAAAAGGATACCAGAAAAAAAAAAAAAAAAGAAAGAAAGAAAGGAAAATGTCTTTGGATCTAGTGCTAGCTGCAATATCTTGAGGAATTTCTAAATGTTTACCAAGAAAACCTTAAAACATACATCATATCAAAGATATACACAAAACATCCAAATCCCAATGTTGTAAATCCTGACATTATACTGAAATTATACTCTAACCTATTTTTTCAGGATAATTATAAATTAATAAAATATTCCATTTTGTTTGTTAGTTTAATGCTTTCCGCAGCTCTACTTCCCTTAAAACCACACTCCTAACTATTAATGGATTACTCTCTTCCAAGGCATATCAATTAGCAGAACAAACTGGAAAAAGGCAGGATATAGATCAATTCTTTTTCAAAGATGGAGGGCAAGTAGATGAACCAACATAATCCTCTGAAGTCAGAGCTGCCAAATCATTTCTGTCTCTTGGAAGAATATTTGTAAAAAAATAAAACAGCTTAACGTCATTTTAATATCGACTTTTATTTATCTAGGTTCTATTTGCTTTTAATAAGATATTCAGAAGATTTTGATTACTATAATTTTAATAATACAATTTTGAGAATATAATGGAAATTTCTGATGAGACAAGTAGTTCAAGTAGATTAAATTTGATAATGCATCAAACCTACAGCAGCTTTGCTTTATCACCTTCGGCATATATTCTCAGTAACTCTAAAATAAATGCTTAAGAGTAAAGAGCTAATAAGACATATCAAAATTGAAAATTACTTATTTCCCCTTAGAGTTAATCAGTTTTTTTTTAAAATATAATGAAAATTTATTTAGGGTATATCAGAAGTGAATGATCCATAACAATTACTTGCCTTCCCCCCACAGTGTCCAATTTATCCCTTTATGTAAAGCAGTTCTATTTCCTAGTTGTATAATTGGAAATTATCCAGTTGGACCAAGTCCAGGACTAGCTCGATGTTGTATTCATCACCTAGAGCACTGTTGGTTTCAGTCAATGTTAAATATTAATAACAATAAAAGCTTCCGTAAGCAAAGCCAGACAAAGTCCGAGGGAATGTAAGCAATCACACACTGCAACACCAACAACTGCACCCTGATCAGTAAAGATCATCCACATAGACATGTTCATCCTGCTCAGACCCATTCCCTCTGGAGTTTGCTAGACTGCATTAGGACAGTTTATGGGGGATTAGAAATAAGGCCTGAAGATCCTCTGCTGAATGAACTGAGACCCTTTGCCATTAACCTCCTCAAAGTTCTGTATTTTAATGACTTTTGTCTGTTTACTTTTATAAACAAAGGTGGATTCTGTGTTTGGCTGTGCAGATTGCCCAGGTTTTTTAACTTTGTACCATATGTCTGTCATTTCACCCCTGGACAAGCAAGGAGACAGAGATTTTATTGTTATTATTTTTATTATTAAAGAGACCGAGATTAATGGTGATAACATGAAACCAAAAACAGATATTGTGCAAAGAGTTCCATTTCCAGCCTGGCTGTGCTGTCCTGGGTTCTAGGGTTGCCTTCTAGCAACATATAGGAAAGACGTCATGTGTTCTAAAACAACCTGGGCAAAACTGTATCCATCAAATTTCTAGCTAGACATTTATGGCTCTGTTTGGAAACCATTAATAAATGAGCAACTTTTGGAAGGACTTAATATTCAGTTTTACAACAATAATACGGCAAAAATCTAATAGTTTCCTTTTACAAATCTCCATGTAAAAGAATGAAGAATTTTTATGACGTATAACTTTAAAAATTTATTTTCTTCAATGTTGTACATGTTATTTTCTAGTCGTCCTTCAAAATGATGAATACAAAATAGAGGCCATGCAGTAATTACTGTGCTATCATTGTCATTCATTTATGCTAAGTGAGTACATTGTTTTCTTGCGTTCTTTGTGTGGAGGGGCTCAGAAATCAAACTCCTTACCTCATGCATGTCAGGCAGGCCTTATGCCACTGAGCTAAATCCCTAGCCTAAAATCTTGCTTCAAAAAGGCAGAACTCATTCCACTCTTTGCTTCTGAATTGGTGATAGTTCCTATGGAAGAGTAATGTAACAACACACACACACACACACACACACACACACACACACACACACAGAGTCTTCTAGCTCTTTAGTGCATTAATTACAAAATGCTGTAGGTAGCAATGATTGTTGCCATTGATCAATTGATTCAGTTTTGCCAAGAAGAGATCAAGGAGTTGTAATCCATTGCAAACACTCTCAGTGTATCCAAGATGCTTAGCACGTGTCAACCAAATGTGACAAATGCTAGAACAAGAAATGTCCCTAGTAGCTGGATAGTATTCACAGTAAAGTTCATTTCTCCTGAACATGGGATGTTTTAAACCATGCCCATTCTTAAACGTGGATTACTTTGCACACTGAGCAGCAAATTACATCATGTTTATGGAAACGACGGCATCCAGGTAGCGATCCCTGGAGCAGGGCACACTGGCACGGCTACCTGGGTCCCATCCTTTGTGCTGGCCCTCATGCTGTTACAGGCTAAGGACAGCTGCTGTGCAGAGACCAAGCCGGCAGTGTGGAGAGCAAGGTGGTCTCTTCACCATCTGCTGATCAAAGACCCTTGGGGGGCTCGTATTAGGTCACCAGCTTCTGTGCCACCATATGACAGGAACTTGGCCCAACGCTGCTTTCCCTTTCCTCACAGCGCTCCTGCGGCAGCATGCGGGGTGTGTGGCTGTGTCCCACAGTATGCATATTTGGCCTTTTCCAATCCATTCTCAACCAAGCAGCCAGAATCATCTTCATAAAACATAGATCAGGTCAAGTCCCACTCCTGTTCTCTCCTTGCACTCGGGACAACATCCAAACTCCTTTCATTACTAAATTCCGCCTAATCAGGCGCCTGACCAATTTCAATCTTTACAAACCACTCGCCAAATTGTTTGATATGCTCTGATGCCTTGGACCTCCTTCCTATTTCTTGAAAAAGCCAAGATTTCCATTTTTGAAACTTTACAGACCTTTTTCTCACACAAGGAATTTGCTATTTTATGGTTTAATGTAGCTCATGCTTCTCATTTTCAGGTTTTGACCTCCTCCTGAGGATTTCTGTGGCCACTCTCTGTGAACAATGTTCCTGCTGTTATTTTCTTTCATTTGGATTCTTTCTCGTGTGCTAATATTCTATACTTAGCTTAGCTTTTTAACAATAAGGTTACGGCTGTTATTTTCTAGATGCTTCTGCTGGAGTTAATCTTCCAAAGGGCAGCACCCTTCCCTGTTTTCTCCTGGAATCACTTCACTAAGGGGAATGAGGGTGTCACCACAGAACACAGATGTCTACAACCTGGCTATGAATGGCTGGTAGCAAGGAGGAAGAGCTTTTTTGAGGGTAATTTGATTCTGCAGTTAGAGACCTTAAGAACTGGATTTGTGGCCTCATTGCAAGAAGCCTAACAGGCTTCTGACAGTTTTAAGCAATGAAAAGAAGCAGCAATGAATTGAGCCATCAATGAACCAAGAAGTGGGGACATCCCAGGCTTCTGAAGACTTAGGCTCGGACTTTGCAGTCTCCAGAACTGGGAGAGACAAATGCTCAATGTTTATATCACAGAGTCTATGCTAGTTTTATGATATTAGTTTAAGATACTAAAAGGCCTCAATTCCTAAGACCTAATGTGCACTCAATCAACATTTATTGTTGATCTGAACAAATAATTCACTGACTGACAGTTTTAATGGAAATTGGGGACATATAGACTTCGGATAAAATTAAAACCAATTAATTTTAATATGAATGATTTCAAATCGCCTTTTCAACCAAGCCACAATCTATTAAAAGAAGTCAGTTTTCCCTTTTTATATTTATATTTTCTATATGTCATCTATGCCAGTTTAGGAATTTAGGTATCTCCATATTTGTCATTGTATGTATATGCTAATTTAATAATTATAACCTATATATATATATGGCATCGTTTTAAAGATCGAAACACAGAACTTTAATATATGTTAAATATCTTTGTGCTTCTATTAATTTGTCTACTACTAATTGATTTCTGTGGCACACAGGTACAAACTGAAGCCTACCTAACTCCTTATTATAAATGAGCATTTTCTTATTTTTTAATTGTCCAAGATAAATAAAATTAAGCAAAACATATGAGGAAATATAAATGCATTTATAATATCTGACTATGTAGTTTAACAGCAAACAATAACACCAATAATTCTAGTCAAACAGACAGTGAAAAATAAAAACAGTGTGAGTCTTCTCCACCTGTTGTTTTTGTTTAAATTTTCAGTTAGCTTGTTAGATCAAATAAAGGAACAAAACTGAAAATAAGAGTTCTAGTTATATGGAATATGTAAACTTACTAAATTATACATGAATGATCACAAAAGATGCATTTACAGCTAAGGGAATATATCAGAGAATGTTTTATTTATTGCAACCACCTATTCAATTATAAAATTTATATTGTTTCTTAGCTTTATTGATCATAATAATGAACAATAACGTTTGTCTATAATTTAATGTATTATGTTATTATAAGTGAAAATGAGAAAATTTCCCTGGGGCGAGATGATGGCTACAGTTTTCTATCAGTAAATATTTGTTTTACTATATTATGAGGCCTTAAATTTTCTAATAACTTTTAAGGTGATGCTTCTCAATAAATCACTGTGCGATATATATTAAGATAAAAAGTAATTTTGCAATAAAAGTTGACTTCTTAGTTACATATTTAAAACTTTAGTCATAGAAGGTGGAAAAAAAAATCCTGAAGCAGTTTCTCAGAGAATTTGAAGCATCCAGAGCAAGAATAATTTTTTTTTTGTTGTTGTTGTTGTTTTTTGATGGGACCGGAGATTGAACTCAGGCCCTTGTGCTTGCCAGGCAAGCGCTTATTCTCCTGAGCCATCTCCCAGCCCCCTAGAACTACAATAAAGATGAAGCCTTGTAGTCTTTCATTTTCAAATGATGGAAAGGCAGGTCTCCATTTCCTAGGAGAAGTGGTTGAGGGGAACAATGCCCTTCTTAATTAAGGGCCTCCAAAAATCTCCTCATTATTAAAATCAAAAAGAGAATCAGTCCAAAACTTTTTTTTTTTTTTCAGAACCAGGGATTGAACTCAGTCCCTTGTGCTTGCCAGACAAGTGCTTATTCTATTGAACTATCTCCCCAGTCCCAAAACTTTTTAAGAGATCAGGAAATTAACAAGAAACATGGAACAATCTAAAGAACACTTATTCTGGGGGAAAACTGTTTGAAAAGGTTGGAACAGTGAGTGACTCAGGGATTTTAAAACTTTTCACATCATTATTGCTACAGGTCTTCCTAGCTTTGACATCCTGCAACCTCTGCAAAATAACATCTGAGTGGCTACTGGGGGAAAACAGCCTCATATTGAAATGATTCTGTGGCTTGATGCTGTGGACTGTCTAGAAGCTGCCTTGAAAAGCCACATTCGTGGTCTTTTTTCTATATTTGGCCCAACTGCAGGAAAGTCTCCATCAACAGGACATCATTAGGAACTCTCACAAGGACTGCTAATTAAGTCTCTGAGATTGTGATGCCAGTTTAGGCAAATGAGGCTACTCAAAATACAAAAAGTAAGAGTCTGAAATCTGAGAATTTCTGTAGGGGATTGGAAAATTTACATTTTCTTGTGGATAGGAAAATTATACATAGTAGAATGTAGACAGAGAATAACCTGATGAAGCTGTAATATCATACTTCTGAATGATGCTGCCTAACAGAAGGAAAAGGCTAAGGCCGCACTGCAAACTACTAAATCACGCAAATTGTGATTTAGCCTGACTCCATACAGCTCCTCAGAAAAGGCTGGGAGAACTACTGGTTTAAGGACAGAAATAAACCCATGTGTGAATACTACATGACCACTGAGCTGACTAGTCTGGTATTTGTGGCCACACATGAATATAAACTTAACAAAAATGAAAACTTTATAGAGTACCCTAGTACAAAGTCTCTAAAGAAACAGTAGCAGGAGCCACAAGAGGCCCTGGGAAGAAAGATGAGGACAATTGCCAAATATTGCTTAATATATTCATTTTCCAACAAAGAATTACAAGGAAAAGAAACAGGAAAACATGGACAATATATAGGAAAAAGAAAAAGTCAAAGAAAATATCCCCAGTGAAGTTCAGTTGCTAAATTTTATAGACTAAGACTTTAAAAAGTCTATTACAAATGCAATGAGAAACTGGGGCCAGGGAGATGGCTCAGTAGAATAAGTGCTTCCCTGGCAAGCACAAGGGCCTGATTTCAATTCCTGGTTCTGAAAAAAAGCAAAGCCAAAAGCAAAAATACTGGAAAACTAAAGCAAACCTATACAGATGAAGAATGAAATTATGTTTAAGTGTAGAATATGAAAATGAGTTATAAATTATTTTTAAAAGTATAAAACCTAGAATTGAAAAGTACACTAATAATTAAAGAATTCACCACATAGGCCCAACAAAATTCTTCTAGCACAAAAGAATCAGAAAACTGTAAGAGAAATCAAGGGTAATTATCTAATAAGAATAGAGAGAAAAAAATGAAGAAAAATGAGAAAATTCTAAGAGACTTGTGGGACATCAGCAAGAACATAGCAAAGAATAACAGCAATTTCCAAGGGAGAGGTGGAAAGAAAAGAAGAAATAACAATGTTTGAAATAATATCCAAATACAAATGTCTTCTGTTGAATGAAAAACATTGTGCATTAAGAAACTCACATAACTTAAACAGGATAAACTCAAGAAGATCCACTTTCAGCACCATCAGTTGAGACATTGGGAGAAAACACAGAATCTTGAAAACAAAACAAAACAAAATTCTCATTGAATTTTTTTCAATGAGAAAACATAGTATAAAACCTTTGCCTCTATCTGATCAAAAATATATGTGAGTAGGAATAAAATTATGTTGATTAACTCATAAGATATAAACTTGTAGTTTTATATTTTAGGTACAGAAGAACTGTTGGCCCAAGTTTGTACGCTTTAAGCTCAATTGACTATTTGAAGATAAATATTAACTTTCATACTTACAGCAAATACTAAGAAGAAAATAAATTCTACAGTATAATGAATAGTAAAGTAATTAAAACATTAGCCTAAAGTTTATTTATTTAACATAAAATAGGCAATATGGAAACAAGAAAATGCATAACATTTGGTAAACAATTAGGAGTAGGTATAAATCTACCTTATCAGAAACACCTCAGAATATAATGGATTACACTGTCATATGAAAAAACATAGTATAAGAACGTAATAATTGCAACATGATGAAAGAATGTGCTCTTTACAATAGACACATTTTAGGTCAAAGACAAATTCACTGAAAACAAAACACTGGAAAAATATTATGTAGTTATAGAAACAAGCTATATACAAAATTGAGTTTAAAACTAACATTGCTACTGGAAAGAAATTGCAGTGTTCTATGATTTAAAAGTGCTAATCCATTGAAAATATTGTCATTTACATGATTATGTACACTCTCCCCAAAATCAACCCAAGACACATGAAGCTAATTTTGACAGAATCAAAGGGAGAAACAGCAATTGAGCGATAGTAGTTGAATGGTTCAATAACCTAGTCACAAAAAATAAGTAGAAGTGCTAGATAGGAGATCTATGAAGGGGACTTGGGAAACAATATAAGTTGGTCAGACCTAACTGCAAACTCTAGAACATCACACCTGGTAAACTCAGAAGGCATATTCTTCTTCATTGTGCAGGGATTATGCTTTAGCGAAGACCCTATTGCGGGCCATAAAACAGGCCATGCTAAATTAAAAATCATTTTTATCACACAAAGTATGTTTTCCAGCAACAATTAAATGGACTAGAAACCAATAACAGAAGGTAATTTGGAAAATTCAATATGAAAACACTTGCCTAAATTACAAATGTGAAAAAGAAAAATATCATGATTTAAAAAATACTTAGATGAATGGAAACAAAGTGCAATTTACTAAAACTGCTAAGACACAACAGAAACCATTTATCAAGGGAAACATATAGCTACACATACTTGTGGTACAAGAGCAGACAATTCTCAAATTTAAACTTAATCTTCCTTTGAGAATCTTCTTTCCCAAAGGGAATAGAAGGAAATTGTGAAGATTAGCTCAGAACTGAATGAAACAAAGAGGAAAACACTAATAGAGAAAATCAATAGCACAAAAGGTCCGTTTTTAGATAAAAAAGGTTATTAAGTATTTGACTAGACTGAGAAAGAAAAGGGAAGAATCATCAAAATACTAACATCAGGAATAATGTGACAACACTACCAATTTTACCAGAATAAGCATAAGAAATATTTTAAAATTTTTTCTGAGAATTAGCTATTCTAGAAAGCATGGGTGATTTTTTTTAAAAAAGCCACAATCATCTTAAGCCATCTCAATAAATGAGATCTGAATAGATGTATAAATGGAAAGAGATTAAATGAGTAATGGAAACAAAACAGAACTTCTCAGCAAAAAAATCTCAAGTCCAAATTGATATAGGGAAATGAAACTCCCACTCTGAAAGATACCTGGGAGAAGTTTGTGCTTTCTAATACCAAAGAATGCAGCTTAGGTACAAATGGAGTTTAAGAGCAGAATATTTACTGTTGGGAAGAGAGCTCCTTTCTAACAGAAGGACAGAAGGCGACCTGAGTGGGTTGCCCCAACAAACTGCCTTTGCTAGGGATTTTATAGGAATTTTTATAAAGTAAAACCATGAGATGAGGCAGAGCTAAGGCGGAAAACACGGAAATGCACTATGTGGGCATGAAGTGGGGTGAAGCTATGCTTAACTAGTAAAACTACAAGCACAAATGCACAGGTAAAATTGATTAAATCCTGGACCAAACAGGGAAACAAGTCACATAGCAAACAGGCACGAATATAGAACCCTGGATTTTCTGGTTGGGTGCTGGGTTAGTGACTCTTCCAGGCTCCCTCAAGATGACAGAGACCTATTCAGGATATCAATCCTGGATGTTTATCTTTAGGGAGGTACGCATTTGTAGAACTTTTGTCTTGAGTTTGGGCCCACTGTGGGAGTGCCTATCTCTCTTACAGTAGCCAGGTATCTGGCCTTCCATACTCACCCTTTTGAGGGCCGGACCCTGCCTGACTGTCTATATTTCTATTTAACTCAGCTGCCTGTAACAATATGATTCATTGCTGAGCTCTAAAGAACTAAGAGATTAATAATGATGTTTTAAAAAAATCACCAAATACAGAAGGAAAATCTTGTCAATATTTTCCATGAGGCCCTTATGTCAACAACCAGACCAGGTCTTCTATGAAAACTTCCAAAATTGGACCCTTATGTATTGAATTAATAAAAACCCTTAGTTATTGTGAACTGACCAGGCCCACAATCTCCCAAATGAGTGAATGCTAACGGCTTAAATAAATGAGACAAATCATATGATTTTCAGGCTCCAGGAGCATTCTAAACCTTTGACAGGTATTTTCTTGGGTTTAGAACAAAGAACTTCTCTGGACAGGCTATATTTATTAACTTTTCAAACAGAGTGGAGGGGATACAGAAGAAGAAGCAGGAATCTGGGCAGGACTTGAAGGGCTCCTGCAAGTAATACATCATGTTAATTTGTTTCCTCCAGGAAATCTGTTTCCTCCAGGAAGGCCTTTACCAGTGGGATGCTTGCAGCTGCAGTCTCTATCTAGCAATTGAGGTGGAGCCAGGTGTCTTTAGCTGTGGCCTTTTCTTGTCCTTTGAGGCTTCATGGCTTCACCCAGCATTGTGGGCCTGAGTGGGACTGGTGACTCACAGAGGTTCCCTCACCAGGAGTCTCTTGTCCTGGGCTTGAATGGAACCAGTGACTCACACAGATTCACTTACTATGAATCACAAATTAACACAAAAAAGCCAACTGGTTAATATTAAACCCTGCTCAGAGCTGCTTTCTAGTGGTATCCATCACTTACAAAAGCAAATGGAGAAGTCCTGAATGAAATATTGACAGATAATTTAACAAAATCTAAAAATATGATTGCAAACTATAATTAATTGGTATTTATATGATGAACGCAAGTGTAGGGTTTGGGGTCTATAGGCAACAACAACAAAAAAAAAATTAGAAGAGGGACTTTCATAGGTCTTCTAGCTATTCTGGACTAGAAGGAGTTAAAAATAAGTTTTAGTAGAAAAATTACCCTGGAAAGCAGGTCAAGAATGGGTGTAGAGGAAGGGAGAAAAACCAGATAAGAAAGCACCGAGGACCTTGGAACACGCACCAAGAGACCAGAAAAAGATGACAGGCAGGACATAGAAAGTCAAGGCCACACATGATAAACCACGATTTTTATAAGGAAGGTAAGAGGTGGAGGCTGCCTAACTTTGAGGCTGTATGCGTATATACTCATGCCTAGGTACTAACAACACATACGCACACACACACACACACACACACACACACACACACACGTGTGTACTCAATCTGGAGTCACGATAGTCATTCCAGGGTTATCATAGAGCACAATAGATATCCATATGCCTCCTCACTAAACCTATGCTAACCAAAAATCAGCATCCCCTTGCCAATCTACCACATACCCCAAAGAAAAGGCCTTAGAAAGTTAGTCAAGAATAAGTAACAGACTGAGAAGCCATGTGTAGGTCACTGGAAGAAATGACAGTATGCAGAGATGCCTGTAAGCCAAGCCAGTTACAGCAAATTGCAGATGTGTGGGATGGAGGACTCTGACTCCCCCTAGGAACACAGCTGGGAATAAAGGCCCATGTCCTCCGTCTTCCTGGACTCCCCTCCCTTCATGCTTTCTTACCAGGGTATCTGTCTATCTTCTCCTTTCCACCCTCTCTTTTCCTCCTTACAAATAGTAATTTCTTTTTGTTAAACTTTCTCCCTCTGAACTTTTTATTGGGCCTGAATTCATGATCCTGGTGGGCACCTTGGACAGCAGAGCAGAAGTGTACATCCCCTAGATGTGAGGTCTTTGCTTCCCTGACCAGGAGCCATATGTAACACAAGCATATATCACCAGTAGTTCAAGGGGTGGGAATGTGTAAAGGTTACCTATAAAAATCATGCAAACGAATCTGTGTGACATTAGTTTAGGATACTTCTTAGGCATGACAACAAACCTGTAAGCAGCAAAAGAAAAAAAGTAGGGTAGACTTATTAAGATTAAAATAATTTGTTTCAAAGGACATTAAGAAAGCAAAATCAATAACTTTCATTAAAGAACAAAATTCTGTTAATAAGAGACTTCTGTCTAGAAAAGTAAAGAATAAGTAGTTTCAAATCAACACCTAAAATATAAGTAGCCTCAGTTTATTTTTTTTTTCTTTAATTTTATGTGTTTGATACAGGGTTTCACTACACAGCTTGGACTCATAGCGATCCTTGTGTTTTCAGCCTCCCCAGCACTGGGATTACAGTTGTGTACCACCACACCTGTACTCAACTGCCGGCTCGGTTTGCCCAGAGATGGGGGAGGTGCAGCATGTACTGCTGGGAGTCATTTTTTTAAAAAGGCAAATCGTTTGTAAATATTATTCCAGAGAAGATATATAAATTATTATGTACACAAAAACAAACCATCATTAATCATCAAGGTAATGCTAATCAAAATCATAATGAGAAATGACATTGCATTATATTTACAATAAAAATATAGACTTTATCAAAAATACAAAAAGCAGTGGCAAGTTTGAGAAGTTGGATCTCCAAGTAAAATGACACATACACTTTGAAAGTAGTGTGACAGTACTGCAAATGTGTAGTCACAAAGTCATCATGTGATCCAGAAATAATTTGTTTTTCTCCTCCTCCTCCTTTTCCTTCTCCTCTTGCTCCTCCTCCTCCTTCTCCTCCTTTTTCCTCTTCTTCTTCTTCATCCTCTTCATCTTCTTTTGGTACCCTGAATCAAACTCAGAACCTTGCAGCTGCCAGGCAGGAGTTGGGCCACTGAGCTATATCTCTGGCCCTAGAAATTTCATATTTAAATGTAGTCTGCATCCGAGAGAAATGAAAACATATGTCCACATATAAAAATTTAAACACATTTTTAAAACGCATTTAGTACAGGACCTATAGGGTCTCACTGACAGATTGAACTCATAGTGATCCTCCTGTTTTCAGCCTCCCAAGAGCTGGGATTACAGGTGTGCACCAACATGCCCAGTCTCAATTGACATTCTCAGCGTGCCCTGGGGTGGGGCTGGCACAGCATGCTGGGGATGGAAGCCTGGTCCCTGTGTCTGCTTAAGCAGGTGCTTTAATCTGTGGAGCTATCTGGCTGGCCTTATCACATTGTTCAGATTACCTAAAATATGAAAATAATCTAACTGTTCATTACCTAATAAATAGACCATTAAAATCATATATCTGCACAACATTCATTAATGGAGAGAAATGAATGATGCTATAATGAAAATGAATAATGAATAATGAAACATGCTATAGAATGAAACAAATCTGGTAGATATGCAATGAGATAAGCTGGTTATAGAGGTTTAAATACAGCATGCTATGATGGTCAAATCAGCACAAGGAGAAAGTAGATTAGTGAGGCCAAAGGGTTGGAAAAGGAGGAAACACAGAGTTACTGAGTTGCCAGGTTTTTTGTTTTACTTTTCAGAGGTGATACATTAGGTGAATTAGGATCAGTGAAGTTATTATATTTTTTTAAAGTAATTGTGAATAACAAGGGAAACATGCCCATTTGCAGCTGGTAAAAGCATAGGAAAGACTTTCAATTGTTAGGCCTTCACTAAAGGCATTTTGTTTTATTTTCTTCTTCAGATCTTGGAGATTGTGCCCATTTTCCCTGAATCAGAGCTATGACCCAAAGTTATGGTGAAAAATAATTAGCACCCTAAAATTGTTCACAATTAATAACAGAACAACTTCGTTAAAAATAACTTACATAGAATATCTTATTCGAAGAGTTTTTTTTTTTTTTAATGTATTGTGAACAACCATCTTAGCATATGACTTGAAGACGACTTTTCAAAGCTTCATGTAAGGAATTCCCATGACATTCAATAATTAGAATATTCTTTGTAAGTTTGAACTTAAAAGTAATAATTGCAATGAAATCTCTTCAATGAAGTATATTATTATATTTTAGCCAATATCTTCTGAAGTATAGTGATTAGAACTAGGTTATCATTAAATGTCTTTTATACCTACCTATTTTACCAAGTTAATACTGTAATTAAGACAAGGCATTTATCACATTGTACATGTGGCAAAACTTTTAACTTAATTGGTCATATGTGTATTTTTGCCACAGTTAAAGATACTGTATAATAGCGTTTTAATGAGTTAAGGAACATTGAACAGGCATCGCTATCAGAGCCATGTCAGACATCCATTCAATATAATCAAACAGAAATGTATATAAAATTATGAAGTGAGATATATATTTACCAAATGAATGTATGTGTCTATATAGGTCTATTATTCATCTGTGTAGATATCCATACTGCATTCTATGCTCTACCATTACTTATTGTGTACATATATAAGGTACATACACACCTAGATGAAACAGATACAAATATATATATGTACATATATATGTATATATATGCAGGTATATATTACTGATATAAATAAATATGCAATCTTTAGCTTAATGAGAAGTTTGTGAGATTAGACATTATGAAGTGATTAATCAATTTAGGGATATGTTACTTTATACTTTTTTTTTTTTTCAGTACCAGTGATTGAACTCAGGACCTTGCGCTTGCCAAGCAAGCACTCATTACACTGGGCTATCTCCCTGGCCCTGTTACTTTATACTATTCTGTCTGTTTATGTACACTACCTTATTTAAAACCTACATATGGGGTCAGTGAGATAGCTCAGCGGTCTAAAGCACCTGTGTAGACAAGCTTAGACAGGCGCAGGCGACTGTGGTTTTACCACTGACACCACATGCTGCCCCAGCCCCGCCCTCAGGGTTGTCTGACCTGGCCAAAATAAAAAAAAGGAAAGCATACATATTTAAAAGCACAATTTAAAAGACTTCCTCATACTTCCTCATATTTTCTAATATTATCACTTGAAATTTTTTTTAATTTTTATTTTTTTATTCATCGTAATGAGAAAAAATAAAATAGTGATGAAATAGTTTCAGGTCAGATTAGTGGGATAGTTATGGTGATTAATGCATTGTTTTCTTCACAGTGGGTTTCGGGGGACAAGATGCAGACATGATATCTTTGTCTAAACAATAATAATACAAACCTTTCTTCTCAATGAACTAGGAGAGAGTATCTGTATGTCTATCCTATCTTGTGCATACGTATGTATTCCTTACAGGTAAATTTATTTATACTTTTGCAAAGTTAGTAACCCATGACACTAGGTTGCCTAGCCACTACTAGCTGACCCTAACCAGACAGGATGTTTCTCTCAAGACCACTGTAAAAATTTTGATCGAGTGAATTTTAATGGTATATGTACTGAGTTCCCTAGTTTTAGTGATTTTTATCTTACTGGGGGGTACTAGGATGGTGAATTAATGAAATTGTGCACTATCTGCTCTTTAAAAGTAGAAGTTAGTTTACTGATAAGAAGATGTGATTGTTATCTGCCTACCTCAGCAACCTGGAGCAGGAGCAGGTGTCCCCAGGAGCACCCGTACCCATCTGATGCCACTCTTGAGTTGGACTCCATTCTGGTGTCAAGCACTGACAAGGTGAGGACTGAATTTCTAATTAAAACCATTGCTAACCAGGACAAGGTATGGCCTCTAAACTTCTATTGAAATAGTATACTTTAATGTGTCTCTTGGAAATACGAAGTACCTGCATTGATTTTGAGACAGTTTCTGTTGACATTGAGAATAAATGAAAATATGTCAGAAAAAATATAAAATTTCTATCTACTATCTACTATCTGTCTATTTATGCACTTTGTACAGAGTCTCACTACACAGCTCAGACTCGTACTGATCCTCCTGTTTTCAGCCTCTCCAGTGCTGGGATTAGAGGCATGCACCACCATATCCTGACTCAGTGGCTGGTTTAGCATTCTCCAGGACAGGACCTGCATGACATATGGTGCTGAGTATCGAACCCTGGTCCCTGAGCTTGTCTAAGCAGGTGCTTAGACTGCTGAGCTATCTTGCTGCCCCTAAAACATAGTATTTAAATCAAGACTTTAAAAATACATGTAGACAGTAATTTAGAGAAGAACGTGATAGGTTTGCATATTCTACTAAAGGATGGTACCTGTATGAAATATTTGACTTTATTCCATCTTAAGGAATAAGAAGTAGGTCCATGAATAGAGTAGGTATTTTACCAAATAATGTGGCTCTAAGTAAATGCTTCAATGGGTATGGAGAAAAGGTGCACCCATAAGTATGGAGATTACAGTGGAGGAGAAACACTTGCAATGAAGTCCATAGTGATTACTTACTCTCTTTTTGATGAAGGTATGAGAAGAGTATGGCTTTGGAGTGAATCATGTCTCATAAAGTGAAATAAAGGAAGTCCACAAGGAAAACCATTTATCAGGGCATGGTGGTACTGAAATGTAATCGCAGCATTTGGGGAGCTGAGGCAGGAGGATTGTCAGTTTGAGTCCCATGTGGGCAATTTAGAAAGATCTTGTCTCAAAATAAATATGGTTGGTGATATACCCTAGTGAGACAGCCCTGGATACAATTGCTACTACTGTGAAACGAAGACGGCAACAACAGCAACAGCAACAGAGTCATCCTGTATGTGTATAAAAGGTGTGTGAAGCAAAGTCCTCCAGGTCCCAGAAAAATGTATTTCTCTTACTGGTTTGATCAGTCTTTATTGATAAATAATTTTTTTTTGTTTGTGTTCATTTTCATACCAATTCAGTCAGTGGCAGTGAATAGAGACATACTGTACTAAAGCTTATTTTTCTGAAAACCTGTGTATTTTTTGGAATTGTTAACTCACAAGTCATAAAGCAGCCTACTTCTTGGCTAGCCTATCTTGTTCCAAGCTACGGTCAAGGGTAAACATTGCCTGCCCAAGAAAAAGTGCAAAATTTTCATCATTGATAAAACTTATGAATAAAACTTGTGAAACTCCTTGTGATGATTTTTCCTAGAAAACCTCAGGCATGAAACCCTCATTACTTGTATAATTTAAGGGTCTTAATTATCTCTTTCTGCTCTGCACCCCTTGGACGTATGCTTAGTAGTACCAGTACTTCTGCCTAGTAGTCTTTAGTACAACCTAGCATATTGCTTAAAAGATAGTTTTGAAATATATTTTATATTATAAGTCAACATTAACAAAAAATGTAAGCTAAAATACGCTTCAAATGTATTTTTCTTAAATTGTATCTTCTATTGTATTTTAACCTCTTGACTTCAAAAATAAAATTTTATTCTTGTATTGATATTTCACTAGTTTTTTCTATTAAAAACATTAAACATAGATGTATTGATTGATCATAGTTCTCAATTTTTGTTGTTTTATTAACCTCTAAAAGTGCTAATCATATTTATCCCAGCTTTGTATTCTCTCTCTCTCTCTCTCTCTCTCTCTCTCTCTCTCTCTCTCTCTCTCTCTCTCTCTCATATTAACAATTAAACCTAGGGCTATTGCACTGAGATGCTACATCTGTGGCCATTCCCCCCGCCCCCCTCCCGCCCACGTATTTACTACAGGGTCTACAAGGTCTCACTATGTAGATCAGACTCACAGTGATTCTCCTGCTTTCAGCCTCCCAAGTGCTGACACTATAGGCGTACACTACCACGCCCAGGCTCAATTGCCATCTCAGTGCACCCCAGGGGCGGGGCCAGCATGCCACGCCAGGGATTGAATCTCCGCTGCTGCACTCTGCCTGAGCAGGCACTTTAGTCCACTGAGCTATCAGGATGGTCCCTCTCTGTCCATTTTGAGACAGGGTCTGTGTTAAATTTCCTAAGCTAGCCTTGAACTTGTGATCCTCCTGGCTCAGGCTGCCACAGTGCTGGGGTCCACGACGTGTGCCATGACACCAGGGTTCTATTCTGTTTTATGGGAGGCTACATCTTAGTCTACAGTGTACTTATCACTTTCAGTGGATATGTTACCAAGTGTAGACCCTTAGCCTAGCTATGCCCATCCATCCCGTTCACCCAGCTGGATGTCCACAGACTTCACAGACAGAATGTGCCTATCCAAACTCACGGGCCTCTGTGGAGCAGTTTGTGTCTTCCATTCACAGCACATGTGTAATATATGACATTATCCTATTGGGATAAGAAAGCTAAAAGAGCTAAATAACCTGCAGGGCATGTGGGATGAGGAAGATGAAAACAGGTCAGCAATGGCTGCGGGAGTAACCAAGAACACTTGGTACTCAAGGACACCCTGTTTCTGTGTCCTTGCTCCCAGATGCCTCGCAGGTTCTCATGTGTAGTATAGCCTAAACATTAATCTTGGGCACATACAATGGGATCTTGTTATGTTCACCTGAAGTAAGCTGAAGGCTGAGACTCAAGATATATAAAAATAAAGACCAAAGGCAGGGCAGCAGCCTTTTTGCTCCAGCCCTCGCTTTGCTTGCATTAAGTGTCCATGTGTCTTTGTGGCCAGTGCCCATGAGTCTTTCCCAACATTTTCCTGAGTTATCTAATCCATCAACCTAAAAGCCACCCTGGATAGCATCATTTCTTCAATGACAGCATCACTGTCATTGCATGCAGTCATAAAGGTGCAAATATTCTGTTTATATCTTTTTTTGTGAGTTGCCTTCATAACCTAGATCAGGTCATCACTTTTGCTTGGAAGGTAACAGCATGCTGTGTTGCCCTTCTCCCCTTGTAGCCACTTTCTGCTCTGCTGACAGAATCCCCTTGTAAAATATGCTCATGCGCCTTCCTCACTTAAAATAGTCCCGTAACCCAAAAGTCTTTAGCAAGACATCCACTGTCCATTATGAGTTTCATTATGCCTTCAACTTGTCTAGCACTGTCTGCTAGCCTTTTATAGGTTTCCTATTTCCAAGTTCATGCTTTTAAATATCTTTTCTCCTCTTCCACAAACATCAGTATCTTGTCCCCAGACTTACTCTCTTATCTTCTTACCAGTCCTAGTAGATAAATACCATAAGTTCTCACCCAACCCTATCACCCAAGGGATTTCCACTTCTGACATCTCATCAGGTACCCAAGTCGATAGGGGTTGTGTATGAATGTGTGTATATGCAGTCTCATCAGTAGGATAAAAGGCGCAGGGAATCAGTCGCTACTTCCCAGATCCATTGCTTGGAGTGATCGTCACCTTTTATGGATCAAATCAGGTTCATGGCCACACCTAACTTCCAAGCAGGCACTGAAGTGCCATCCTACTCTGTATCTGAAAGGCACAGAGCTGGGCTTTATTATTTTAAAGCAACACTAATGAAATTACACTTTTATGCTCTGGTCATTCTTCCGCTCTGTATAGGCATCACTTTAATGGGAAACATGCTTTTGTCCATTTGAGTTTTGCTTGTATGTCTGCCTCAGAGCACACACCAAGCAATCGCAGCTGTGAACTTTGTGTCTTGTTTGCTTTGTTTTGCAAAGTCTCCTTCCACTGGACTCCACGATGACAAGGCTGTGCTTCTTCCGCATACTCCCAGTTCATGTTTGTGGGATGTCTGCTAAGGAGCAGTTGCACTCACGTGTATGGGATGAAAAATGGATGAGTAATGAGATCACATCAGTCTCTGGAGATCCAGACATATAGGAAAGACTCCCAATAAGATGAACTTTCAGAAAGGAGCTCCATTTTATTTAAAGTTCAGGCAATACAAATGAAATCTAAACAAACCATAATATAACACCTATTATGTCTAAAAATAATTAAAGCCTTACATATTATGTCAACCTGTAATATATGATGTTCTCTGAAGACTGTGCTTTCTTCTATCCTACAATGGTAATACAAAGAAAAATTAATTTTGTAAAGCTGTGACTTATAGAAGATTGTGAAACCAATTATAATATCAATAAAAATTGCAAGTTTGTCTAGCACATTTGTTAACTGAGGAATGATGAAAAACTTTGTGATATTTTTACACAATGGAGCATTACTCAGATATAAAAAAGATAAACTTGAGGCTTTTGAAAGTAAATGGATGCAATGAGATACCACATTCACAAGTGAAATAAATCAAACCCAGAGGTGTAAGAGTAAATAAAATCTGAGAGGTACAATAGATACTGTGAAAGAGAAATAATCCTTTAAAAGGGAAAGAACAACTGGGATGAGGAGAAGGATAAAAAAAATACTCATCTGTGACAAAACTAAACAGAAAAAGGGGATATAAATGAAGGATCGTTTTGTATTGGTAATACAAAATAGTTAGGATAGGGGCCGGGAAGATGGCTCAGTAGAATAAGCGATGCCTGGCAAGCACAAGGACCTGAGTTCAATCCCCAGTTCTGAAAAAAAAATAGGATAGATATGCAGATACTTTCTCATAATTCAATGAGAAGATTTGTACTAATAGTGTTTGGACAGGATATCATGTCTTCATCTTGTATAACTACTATGAAGACAACAATATACAACATATTTATTATTGTAACTGTCCTACTAACCTGTTTTGAAATTCTCTCATTGCTATTTGTTTCTTGATAAAATTAATTGAAAAAAGGAAAATAATATATTTATGTACATATATAGGAGCAAACTAATCCTAGGGCAGGTGGATGACTTCCCATGGGTCATTTTCTTACTGAGTTTCACAGTAGATTAGAATATTACACATTATGTAATCTTCACAATATAATGTGTTGTGAAATCTAAATGAAATTCTGATTTTTTTCTATTGCAGACTCTGTATAGCTGATAACATTACATTTTTGTTTACATATTAAATTAATCTTTATAGATAATGAAACTAAGATCTTGGAGAGTGTAAAGAAACTTTAATTATTTACAATTTATTTTTGTATTAATACTTATTTGTAATACATAATGGTCACTTACAAGGCATTTTGGTGTGGGAAGCTTTAGTACTACTCCCAGTTCATTTGTGTATTCTCATGATATTTGCAGATTGTTATGATATAAGTCTAGTTGCCTCCCCAAAACCACATGCAGTCATTGGGGCTGCTGGCTTTTAGAGTCTGTAATTACCTAATGATCCAATGCTGAGATAATAGGTGTGCATGGTACCCCTGCCCATGGGTGGATGGCCTGAATACAATAAAAGGAAAGAGAAACACTTACTAGCTGCTACAGCCGCTGCTCCTCCCTTTGCTCTTGACTGCTTTCTGACATCATAAACTGCTGCTCTCTGCTGTGTGCCACTGTGTGTTGGAGCCAACAGAGTATGGATTGAAAGCTCTACTAACTGTGGGCTACACAAACCTTTCCTTCTTTCATTTTGGATGTTGGATATTTTTTCCCCAGCAATGAGAGAAAAATAACTAAGACACAGGTTATTCTTTAAGTGATATTTCAATTAAAAACTGAATACAGTTTTTAAATTTCATGTCATTAAATCTCTGGAGCTTTAAAACACTCAGTTTGGAAATAATACCCTGGCAAATGACTCCACATATCAGCCAGATCATAAATTAATTCTTTTATGTTTGATCAGAACAGTATTTACAAAAACAAATGCTAGTGATCTGAGGTTGGGGAAGGTGTTCCCCATTTCAATATGACCATTTCCTGTCAATTCTACCCCTGTATATTGCATTATTATTTTCATGGCCTCTGCAGCTATTTTAGTTAATTACATCTCCTCGCATAGGCACAATCAACAGTACTGCTGCTTACTGAATGGTTGCTTCTCCTCATCATACACAGGTTCTCCTTGTGGGACATCCTGCTTTCATTGACAGAGTCCATAATCATTTCCTTTTTTTCCCTTACAAATCCCCTCAAATTAAATGTTGAAATTGTGATGACACATATTCACTTGATGTAAACATTTTGTAAGTTATACTGTGATTTTTATAGAAAGAGTTATGTTGAAAGACAACAGAAAGACAATAAAAAATATGGAATTTCAGATTGTCAGATTAGTACAAGGCGTTGAGGAATATTGAACTTCTAAAGAGTTTCTTTGATGCTAACTTTGGGGGTTCCGTTTTCATATTTTTTAAAAGTCTATAAATGCTCAAGTCTCACCACTGTCCGTTGTCTGTTGGGTTAATTTCTTACACTGATTGAATCATTGATATTCTTTTCTTTGGTTTTATTGAAAAAAGAATAGCCTAGATGATATGAATTTATTTTCATATTTATACTATTGGAATAATTACAGCATTATGTTTAGCTCTTCAAAATTTTGACCAGTTGTCAAAGAAATTGTTCTTTTAAGTAGTATATTATAAAATAAATGGTAATTAATAATTTATGAGCTATTTTTAGTTAGGTACAATTAAACTTGTTAACAAGACTCTAAAATTTTCTTGGAAATTTTTATTGTATAGATACGACAAAGTATGATCAGAAAAAGATTAGAGAGTACCAACTCATCAGTTATTTTTTGTTTGTTTTATTCTATTTAAAGTAAATAGTAGAAGAGTTATTTAGCTCCAGCTAGTATAAGAGAATTTCTTTGGAATACTTGTATAATATATGAAAGACAAATTCCATGGCAAGGAAAACCATATCACAATGAAAACATTAGCCTGCCTGTCAGTTTTCAACTTTTTAATCTTCTAGAATTTAGATCAAATTCTCATTTTGCACTGACAGTTCCTACATAATCCCTCGGATTCTGGGAGCTTTACATGTTATCATTTTAGTGTTTAATGAAACATAACTACACACAATGTAGACACAAATCCCAAATGCCTATAATTAAGAACAGTAAAAAAAAAAGGAATAAAGAGTAAATAATTTTTAAAATGTGTGTTCATACTCAAGACTAACCAAATTAGTTGAGAAATTCTCTAAAATGTCATAAAATTCTGTTTATCATGCATTTCTTCAAAGTTTCTCTCATTTACTTTGAAGGATATTTGCATAGGAAATGTTTACTTTATTTGCAATCATTTATTTAACTAAGCAAAAAGATACTACTTATAAAACATGAGCTCTTAAGTAGCAGAATAAAGTTCTCACACTTTTTTCAATGTACTGAGAAATATATGTTTTAAAAATTCTCTGACACTATTAATAGTAGTCAACAAATGTAAAATAATCTGCAGATTACTAATGTATTATTTCAAGTCATAAGGGTTTCATTCATCAAGAAATCATGAGATTATCAGTATTACAAGTCTTTGCTAACCTAAAAATTCCGTGTCATTATTTTGTAATATTATCATTGATTGAATGTGTGATAACCAAGAGATTTTAGTGTTAAGAAAAGGTGTCCTGTAAAGATCTGTTTGTCCATTGAAATTGATTTCCTTACACACCCAAGCTGCAATTGCCTACATCCAAAAGAGATCCTTTGCTCCTATGGATTACAATTTACAAGATTCAGTAAGATATGAGAAAAGTTTTCCTCTTCGGTGGAAACACAGGAGTTATTTACTCGTACCCTTGATTTAGCTTCTTGTTTTTCAATATATCAATTTGTAAGTACTTAACATTGTATTTTATAAATTCTTGTTGTGCTTTTTAAATGCTTAGCAGAAGTTCATGAGCTTTTTAATAGTATTTAAACAAAATTATCTTTTTTTGGGATATATTCTGAAGATTTTTTCTTATCTGTACTAGTTAAATGATTCCTAATCTCTTGATCATAGGATACTCTGAATATATATTTGAATTGACAAATAGGAAAAGACAAAAAATTCAGAAAATTATATATGCATATATGTTTAATGCATATAAATATGTGTACATATACATGACAATCTAAGTATTGTAATGCTCATAATTATTCTTAAGGGAGATATGATGTGTGTGTGTGTGTGTGTGTGTGTGTGTGTATGCCCAGAGATCAACCATAGGATTCTGCCTGTGCTAGGAAAGTGCTCTACTATTGAGCTAGATCTCTTGGTTTAATCATTTCTTAAATCTTCTTCATCTTAAGGAAGGAAATATATGTTATGATATCATATAGCAAAATAAAGGAGGGCAATTATAGTGTAATATAAAATACAGTGATATGCTATGTTAATAATATTTATCTCCTCATAAAAACTTCACTAAAATCTGAAATTGAATTATATAATTTTAAAAGTAGACTGTCTGATTTGTATTTTAGAAATGCTTTCAGGGGAACTGCCCGCTCAGGCTCCCTACCTGTCCTTCTCTTGGACAGGAGCTCTCTTTCTCTCAATAAATATATTCTGCTTATAAAAAAAGAAATGCTTTCAATTATATTCCTTACTTATATCCATTGTTGACAAATTCAGTTTACTTACAAAAATAATAGTCATGCCAACTCCTTATGTATGATATTCAATGTGCTACCCAGTTCACATGCAACTCTGTTAGGAAACACTTCACTCTGTCCTTATACAATATACAATCCTTGTTTCACTATAAAACAATGTCACATTTCACTCTCTTTTCTCCACATGGCCATCACTGGCTTTTTATATTTGTTGATTTTATTTATCTCATAAAAGGCAACATAAATGATAATTTGCAATGAAATCTTCCCATAATGTATCTGGATGCATTGGAAGCCTTTTCTTCCCTCATACTTCTTTACTGCTGAAGGATTTCTTGCCTCTTTTCATCCTGATTACTATTTTATTTTTGTTTTACTTGTTCCCTTTATTAGTCATTAATTTATTTAAGCAAAATCAGTATCTGAGAATGTAGACCTTCCTGTTTGTCACGATGCTGTGTGCAGGGGTGCTCAATAAATTACTTACTGGAGCAAGGGCTGGAGCAGAAATGGAACCACACTGCTAACACTAAGAATTGCTCAGAGAAAGAGAGTAACTTCTAAGGGCGAAACTCTGGGTTCAGCACTTTATATTTACCAATGAAAAATTGAAATTTATCGAGGATAGCAATCGGCTTCCTCGAACCTAAGTATTCTGGAAGTATGTCTCTGTGAATTATCACTAAATAATTTTAGACATCATCGATAAAATGACAAAAATATGGTTCTCAGAAGGACAAAAATATTATAACAATGTTTGCTACTTCTTTGAGTGCTGAAACCCCTAAATATTTTCCACTTTTTCATAGTTTGGGAGGATTTGAAAAGCAATTTATATCTTTAAAGAAAGGATCATCAATTTATGCTGCTGTTCACAACCACAAAACCTGAGAAGGCGAAAGGAATGCCATTAAATGCCACTGAAGCTTAGAAAAAGTGCCTCCAAACCTCATTCATTTCCTCTGTCAGTAAGGAAATATTGTGTTCAGACAATAAGAAAAGAAACTAGTAGGAAAAATTGCTGCAAATTCTGTTTGTGTTGATCCTTTGAGTTCAAACCTTTCATTTTATGAACTGCAGCTGTTAAGAGGAGAGCTAGGGGAGCTGGGTTATTCGTTTCTATAATTAAAGAGATACCCGGTCATTGAAATGTAATGCCCTTCTCTGTGAATGACAGCGGCTATGATTGAATCTCAGCATTGGACCACATGGAAGATGAATTCAGGTAATCTCCAGGATTCACCCCCTTCTTTCTCTTAGAAATGCCTCAAATTGACACTAATTTGATAGTTGAAATCCCAGAGCCTTTTGGATACTGAGAATGGAATGTAAAGAAATTCTCCGTGGTGTCAGTCAGTAGCTTCCTTTTCTGCCGGTTGCACAAAGCAATTGACAGAAGAGAAAGTCTGCTCACTGCTGCGACAGAGTTGAACTGAAAACTGGGTTGACAGACATCTGCTTGGAGCATTTTCCCCCTCTAATTATGACTCCTGTGATGACAAAGAGTAGAGATAAGTGTCTAGGAAAGATAGATACCTTGAACTGTCACTGTCAAAGTCAGAGGGCTAAACAGAAAAGCCCAACCCAAAATAAAGCCAGGACTCACTAAACATGTTTTCCTTTTCGGGTTTTTATCCCCTCAATGGAAATTTGAAAAACAGACATTATAACACAAAAGACCCTCATCCTGTTCTGTATTCTCATTTCCCAGGACTTCTTCAGAAAATACAGTATTCCCAACTCCTCATCCTACACACAGAAGTCACAAATAAATACAACTTAAAGAAAGTGAGAAGGCAGAATATCAGTTTTTCCTCAAAAACAGAAAATCAGTTCTTTCTCAAAAACAAAAAACAGAATTGTCAAAGCAAATCACCTATATATAAGCTTTTAATGAGCTATATAGGTGGCCGGAAAGAGTCCCCACAGGGGGCCATGTGATGCCCATGAGCGGAACACAGGTAACCCTCAGAGCACAATTTGTACATCAGGGATCAGCGCATGTGACTTGGTCCTGCTCAGAGAATCTCCACTAAGCCAGGACCAGAGCTTGGTTTCTTATTCTTATTTTTTTGGTTTTTTACTTCCTCACAGTTCCCGTGCATTTCCACTATTATCTTGAAGAACTTACACAGTGTATGCTTGAGGGAATTTATATTCTGTATCAACAGAACTGTGTTTTCACCCAGGGGAGAAAAAATTAGAGAAAGTATGGAAATATTGCCATTCACTATATCTGGTAAACTATAAAGCAGCTTATTCAAAAATAGGATTTCCAAAACTAGAGAAGTAAAGATATCACAATACTAGTAATTTGAAATTCCCATTAATTCCATCACTAGTATGTAGGAACCTACATACTCGAATCCTAAATGCTTGGGAATATAAACGACATGTGTTGTTTGCTACTTTTACCTCAAAACCCACTGAACAGAGTTGGCCTTCAATCATTTGCTGAACTGACAAAGCTATAGTTGGAATGCGTTCCCCACAGTCCATGTGTTGGAGATGTAATTCCCCAAGGAATCATGTGGGGAGGTTTGGCTTCATGAAAGGTGATTAGGTCATAAGAGATTTCCCTCATTAATGGATTTGTGCTGCCATAACAAGAATCAGTCATTTTAAAAATGGATTCCTTATAAAGCCAAGTTCTATTTTCTGTTGCCTCCTGTGTCCTCCTACTCTCTTGGGCTTCTGCTGTCCTCCGTGGGGTAAAACAGTGTAATGACCCCTTCAAAGAGCAACACCTTGTTCTTGGATGTTGCAGTCTCCAGAACTCTAAGTACTACGCTGCCTTTATTTAGAACTTCTCCAGTGTGTACTAGCCTGTTGTAGCGATGATAACAATCAAAAACAGGACAAGGGAAATGAACAAAAATGTTCAGAATACTGATCTATCTCCCAGATGTTGTTCTTTGCTGAGATGATTCAGTGTAGTCCAGAAATAGAATAAGAAGTAGAAAAAGTCATGTCTTCTAATTGATTATTTCAGAAAATGGAAGTAGAGAATTGTTTAATGAGAAGCAGTTTTGCAAGTTGTTAAAAACCAAAGCTCAGCTTATATCCTACCATTTTAAAACACTCTTCTATTTGATCCAAACATATATATGTATATATATATATATATATATATATGTATATGTATATTTACTGGAATGGCATTCTCTCACAGATTTTGAGGACAGAGACTGTATATATTATATGGTGTGTGCTACATATTACAATTATATTTTTATTGCAGATAGCACTTACACATTGATTAACTTACACAACAAATATGTATTGAGCATTTACCTCATGCAAGCTGTGTATTGCTATCTTTGCAACTGAAATTACAGCTCCTAGCCTCAAAGTGCTTACAATTCAGGATTCCGGAATGGGGGTGCTCACACAACAAATTTCATTTTATGAGACAGAAAATGTCTGTCATCAACTGTTAGACAAAAAATAAAAATAAAGTAAATGCAACCACTTGTCTCCCCTGCCTCCCATAAAAATGTTTGTCTGCTCATTAATTATTATTGAACTAGCCATGATAGTCCTTGTGTGTAAAATCATTCCAAATATCACCAAATATTGCAAAATAAACAGCAGAGAGTGCACCAAAGTTCCTGTTGTAATACCCTGTTGGTAAAGAATATACTTGTTTTCTGTTTTAAAGTTGCTCCAAAATGTGAGATTTTATTTGCTAAATCAGTCTGCAATGAGGTCATGGAGTTTTGACTAGATTGTACCACTAATAGGCATTCTGCCCCAGGGAAGTTAATGTAATAGGTGAGTTTCCCTAGTATTTTTTGAATTACTCACTTCATCTCTCTCCTGTAACACTTTTACTTTCAGAAAAGTTTTTTTTTAAAAAACCAAATTGCTTAGACATAACAATTCCTCACTGACTGACTACTGAAATTGAAGAGATTTACCTTAAGTATTCTTTATTATCAAAGTAGAGAATACATAGATTTAGAACAGTTCTCTGACAAGTTTCCATCTTGTGATGATCCAGAATTCAATCACATTGCTCATTTGAAAGATCTACTATTTAGGCCCAGCAGAAGCAAGAAAGTTACCTCAGATTTTAGCAATTTTTCTAAAATAGTAAGTAGAAAAACTAAACTCTAATTTCTAAATTCTTGGGCTGGGGAGATGGCTCAGTAAAATGAGTGCTTGCCTGGCAAGAGCAAGGGCCTGAGTTCAATCCCCGGTTCCACCAAAAAAATAAAATAAAATAAACAAAAATAAAATAAAATAAATAAAATAAAATAAGAAAATAAATAAATTCTAAATTCTAAACTAAATTCTGTGGTTGGTAATATATATGATCCTGCACAAGGGACCTTAAATATAATTTTCCAAGAGAAAGCCATTGCTAAAATGAATCTTGGATGCTTACTAGTAATTAGGTAGGAGAAGAAAAATTAGAAAGTGATAGAGAAGGAGAAAGGGCCTATGACAAGTAATAATCAAACACATTTACATCTGTTATAATCAAGGTTTTCAAGGGAAACAATAAAGGACACATAATACATAAAATTATTCTGTATAATCACCCAAAGAATCATATAAAAAGAGAGTATGGGAAATCTGTCCACACAGTGAAGATCAAAAGACTCCAGCTGGGGGACTGGACCTCATGGTAAGGTCCTGAATGAGTGAGTCCTGCTGAAGACCTAGAGCCCACGACAAAGCTGCCCCCATAAGTCCAACTGGAGACCAAGAGCCCACACCAATGTCTCATGCAGGTCTTTACTGGGAGGACCCCATGGTCAGTGGTGGAAGCTAGAAAGTCTGTGCCAATGGGATGTAGGATCTGTGCTGGAAGGCTGAGGGCTCTGTACATGAGCCAGAAAGTGACACTTACAGTGAGACCAGAGCTCCGCAAAAAACAGTACCACAGCCATATTCAGGGACAGCAATGTTCCAAGCTCTTCTGATGATGATAACAGCTGAGTCTACATCAGGAAAGCCAGCATGATATGCTTCTCCGGTACTATGAACAGAATACCATCTTCCTTTCAAGAGCCAGAAAGTGATGCTCAAAACTAGGAGCAGAGATCTCCCAAAGTGAACCACAGCATTCTCAGGGACAGCGAGGCCCTGAGCTCCTTCAGTAAAAACAAACAGCTGAGTTAATCAGGAAAGGCAGCATGACAAGCTCTTCAGGAGAACCAGCAGTGCTAGAGGGCCAACAGCTCCCTGATAACACCTGAGCTTCTTCCTCTCCAGTTCTGTCTCTTATGCTGCTGGCAACAATCCTCAGGTGGTCCTCCCATATCCAGCACAATACTGGTTTAGGTCAGCTGGGTGGTACAAGTTGATCACGAGTTGTCAGTGCACCACAACATCTAAGCTAAGGAAAGAGACGATATGCCACATTCTGGGCACTTAAAGAAATCAAGTGTAGCTGAATTTTAAAGTATAAGCACCAGCAGGATGGTGATAGAATGCACAGGAAGTTTGACACGCAAGGACAGATTGTGTTTTGCACGGAGGGAAGAGAAAGAAAACTGGACAAAATCATGAAGTTTTCTATGCATAGTCACTAGGAAACTTCAGCTTGACCTGAAGAACTGTGAGCCACGAATGATACCGATCCTCAACTTTATGATTCAGAAAGGCCATTGTGACTCCAGTGGGAAGGAAGAGCTACTGCTATCTGAAGATGCTGGAGGTGTGTGACAAAGCCAGAAGGTTCCTTCCTCTTATGGACGATGGTCTGGAAAGAGGCAAAAGCTGCCGTATACAGAGAAAGAGAGGGGAATCGGAAACCTGTATATTTTCAGGACGAATGATAAATTTTATAAACTTTAGTATTCCTCTGTTAGAAAGTGTCTATGTTTAAATGAAAGAATGAACTTCCATGGATTCTGGGGTACTCATTTCCCAATAAGCAAGATATATAGCCTTTATACCTGATTAGATAGGAAAACACAATGCACAAAAGAGACATGAATTTCCAATCAAATATAATCCAAATAAAAATACACAACTATTATCTTGCCCTGTTCTTTATTGTGCATATATTTGTTCCTTCTCATGCAAATCAATGGTATTTGTTATTATATAATGGAAATTCATCATAACATGTCACATTTACCGTGTGTAGTTTATTCAATTTTGACAAATGTACACATTCAAGTAAACACCAAAATGATGATATAGACTATTTCCAATGTCTCAAAATATTCCACTTTACAATCAGTTTCACCATCATCCTCAGCCTGAATTAGCCTTTGATCTGCTTTCTGCCAATTAAAAATATTTTTAACTTGTTAAACAGTCCACATAAAAAGAATATGCAGGGACCGGGGAGATGGCTCAGTAGGATAAGTGCTTGACTGGCAAATGCAAAGATCTGAGTTCAATCCCCGGTTCCGCCCAAAAAAAAAAAAAAGAAAAAGAATGTGCAGTAGACACTGTATCTGACTTCTTTCACTCAGCAGAATGCAGGACTCATGCATGTTGCTGCCTTTTTTCAGTAGTCTCCTTCTTTGAAGTAGTAAGCAGTATTCTATTGTGGAAATTGAATATATAGCATTTATCCATTCTTCTAGCAATGAACATAATGAATGTTTTCAGGATTTTTACATTTTTAAATAAAGTTGCTAAACACATTCATGGAAAGCCTTTTTGCAGATATGTTTTCATCTTTTTATGTTTAATTTGGTTCTTCTCTTCATAATTGCAGAGCTACATGGTGTTATTTCAATTTTATTTTTAAGAAAAACTGCAAAATTGCTCAACAAAATAATTGTACCATTTTCCATTTCCACTAGCTATACATAATGGTTCCAGGTGCTCTGTAACCTTGCCAATTTCTGGTGTTATCTGTCCTTTTAATTTTGACTTTTCAGCTGGGTCTTCAGTTCTACTGCATTTTGGGTTCAATTTGTATTCCACACATGACTGAACATTGGAGCATATTTTTATGTTCTTATTGATTATTTCTATATTTTAATCTCTAAAGTGTTAAGAGATTTTCCCATTTAAAAGCTGCTTTCTCTGTCTTCTTATAATTAACTTGAAATACATTTATTATTTATTATTCTTTTGCAGGTGTATGAATTGTAATCTTCCCCTAACTACTGCTTGACTTTAGGATTTATTTTATTTTTTTATTTGGTACAGGGTCTAGGTGCATATCTCAGACTTGTAGTGATTCTCCCATTTCAGCCTCCCCAGTGTGTGCCACCAAGTTTGGTTTTTGTGGCCAGCAGGGCATGTCCATATTTCCTGGGCCAGCATTATATGTGGTACCAGGATCAAACTCAAGTCCTTGCACTTGCTAGGAAGGTGCTTAGACTGCTGAGCTATCTCCCCAGCCATAGCCTTTATTTTCCAGCAGTGTCTTATAGAAAGGAGAAATATAGTTTTTGCTAAACCCCTTTAATGAATAATTTTTTCTGACTAATTATTGTGTGTATTTTCTCTAAGAAATCTTGGACTAACACAAGGTTAGAGTGATTTTCTTTCATGTTTTCTTCTGTAAGATCAATTTAAATTTAGATCTGTTATGCTTTTTAAGTTAATTTGCTTGTATGGTATGAATTAAAATTGAGGATTTTTCTTATGTAGTCAGTTTCTTCAATATCATTTGTTGTAATCATTGTCTCAAATCATGTTTTAATATTTTCTTTTTTTTTAAGATTTATTTATTTATTTATTAGTCAGTTTCTTCAATATCATTTGTTGTAATCATTGTCTCAAATCATGTTTTAATATTTTCTAAAAAGCTTTCTGTGGAATTCAGCATGCATCTATTATGTCAAATGAAATTATGAAAGTAGAAAGCCATTTCTTCAGAGGGATAAGGTGCAACTCTATGTGTCTTAACACTGATATCACACCTATGGACCGGTTGAAATTTTGCTACAAGATCCTTTTTGGTTTTTTTTAGGTACATAATTATCTAAACTGGGGATAAACAAACAAATCACTTGTTTCAAATTTGCATTACAGTTCAATCCCTGGTACCACACACACAAAAAAAAATTTGCATTACTATTCTTTTTATTACCTCATTATACTTCCAAAAACTCCAGTGTGATTTTGCTTAGCTGTAGTAAGAGAGATCTGTTTGTCTTTATTTTTCTGGTCTCAGAGGGATAATATTATGAGTGAAATTCACATTCAGACAGCCTTACATGTATGAGTTGAATCTTAATTGGCCATAATATATTATTATATCACTGGATTTGACTTGTTCATGCTTTCCTTATGCTTTTTCTATTTGTGCATCTGTTTATCTCCATTTTGTATTTTTATAATTGGTTGGGTAATATAATAATTTTCCTTTCATGATCATCCTTTAATTGCGACGGACACCATGAATATTACAAGTTGAGTTGGGTATGGCAGTAATGAAGCGACTTGAAGGTCACCATGTGGTGATTGAAAGCTATCTTCCTCTTTCATCCCTTTCTGCTCCCACCACTCTGATATCTCTGCATCTCTCTCCATCTATATCTTTTAAGATCTAGAGTAACCATTGCTGTAGAGCTGTATTTTTTATTATTACTATTTTGAACTATAATAGAAAATGCCTCTCCCAGACAGTATACTTCAGTTTTCTTTATTGCTTTCTAGTTAATAGTTCCTGTTCCTGTTCTGGTTGTTTCTATCGCTTGGAAATGGCTGGTCACTTTCATGCATAGCTGGTCACTATGATGCACATTGTGTAAACCAAACCCCAATTGACAAGACATACTGCTGTATACTTCTTGCTTGCTTATTCCATATAAGCAGGCCCTAGATCACCAGACATCAGGATCTGTTATTCTGTGAAAGATTCTGATTAGTGTTCATTGATGTAAATAAAGCCTAATGGTTAGAAATTCAACCATTAATTCAAATCACAAAAAAAGTTTATAGACTGTCAAACTTCTGAAATACACTTCTCCTACCCATAAAGCCAGTTTCAGTTCTCTAAGCTGCCAGAGTCACTGCAAGTGTCCTCCAAATACATGGCCTCAGTCTTCTGCTACCCACAACCTGCTGGTGCACCTGCCTGGTACTAAAGCAAATGCCTTCTTCTGACTTCCACTGGCTCCTGTCAGATGGGCCTTCTTTGCTTTGAAATGGAAAGACCCCAATTCTAGACTCAAAAGCCAAATGACTTTGACTCGGCATCCCAGTGCCTTAAAAATGTGTTTCCTGTTTGAAAAAGCACTTTGATTGATGACATTCAAGCTCCCTGACATAAAGACATGAAAGCTCTGCTACAATATCTGGCAGAAGCTGGTTATAGGAAAGAAACAAGTGTCATGGATCTGCTGGCTTCTATAAAATTTGGATCCTTGGATTCACAAAAGCAATGATGCTAGCCATGCTTGGGGCTGCATAACTATAATCGCCACACTCTTGAGGCTGAGGCAAGAGGATTGTTGTGAGTTCAAGGCCGTCCTGGGCTACAAAGTGAATTCAAGGCCTGCCTGAACTTCAAGGCAAGACCCTGTCTCAAAGAGAGAGAGAGAGAGAGAGAGAGAGAGAGAGAGAGAGAGAGAGAGAGAGAGAGATGTTTTCTTCAGCTCTCAGCCCCTGGGAAGACCTAGTGGCCAACCTGTGAAATACTTGAATCTAGTCACTAAAAGCTGCTGCTCCCTTTGCCTCTGCACTCTAACAGCCACTGTCTTTCTGAAAAATCTCATCTTAGACTGAGACCTAACTATCTAGGTGCCACACACTGTAATGGGATAAACTGTTCTAAAAACAGACCCCTGACAGATGCTGAGTACTCCATGTTTACTGATGGAAGTAGCTTTGTTAGGAAGTAAGCCAACAAACTAAATATGCTGTAGTCACCTTGGACAAAGATAGTTTGGCCAAAGCTCTCTTGAAACTGCTTTCTTTTGCTGTAAGGAAATCTGCCACAAACAATGCAAAATAATATGGTCCAGAGGCTTAGGCCCCTCCTTGGATCCAACTGACTAAAAACATCAACCCCAGGACCAGACCTGCACCCACTATAGGTTCTTCAAACTTATGTCACTGCACTGTCACCTACACTCCCACAGATATCTCAGGCTTCTGTGTCTGTGACACTGGCCCCAAGCTCCCATTTCCTACCCATACTGAAAAGACAATAACAGTTTTTAGGGTCCTTCTGCAAAAACCCCATCCCTAGGTATGGCTCACCCTTGAACATCAGCAGCAATAACAGGTCTGCATTTAGAGCAGAGATGACTCAAAAATTAGATTAAATAAAAACTATATATATATATATATATATATATATATATATCATACAGGCCACAGAGATCTAGAAAAATTAAAGAAAAACAGTTGCAACTCACACACATATAATTCAGATACATATTAACTACCTTTTACATTTTTAAGAAATTCAGCCCTAGATCCACAGAAAAATATGTCTAGATAGCACCTCGAAGGCTTAGTCTGAAGAGACAATGTACTCAAATCATGTTCTAGTCACTCTGGATGCTAACCAGTCCATGTGCTGCTGAAGCCTGAGGACACAATTCACAGCACTGATCCATACCTATCCCCTTTGATTTTGTGTCATTTCAGGCTCCTTACCCCAATCCTTGATTCCCCATCTCCATCAGCTCTTTTCTGCCTTAAATTCTATAGATAGTTACCCTGAGGGAACAGATCACTTGACCAAGATCTCTTGAACATCTAAGATACACTGGACATTGTGCTAGATCAGATTCACTCCTCACTCCCTTTCAGAGTAATATTAAGGAACAGACAGGCCTCAATTATGTCTTTTCCCAAAAATAACTTAGGGTCAAACTCTGTAATAAGACAATTTTGGGGAGCTTAGCTAGGGCCCATCATAGGATCACTGACAACCCTAATGTTACTACTTCTAGGTAAAGCTTGTCTCAGAAAATTACATGTAATATGCTCAGAAAAGATTCACCAGCGAAACCAAAAGAGCAGGGAATATAACAAAAAATGGTCCCAAAACTAGTATTCTTCAGTTTCTTAGTTGCATAGGCTGTAGTTCCTGTTTTAGTTCAGGTTACTTCTGTCTCTTAGAAACAGCTGGTCACTGTGACGCACAGCTGGTCACTATGATCAATACTGCATAAACTGGTCCCCAATTGACAAACCATTCGGCCTTTGTGCTTCTTGCTTGTGTATCCCCTACAAGCTTTAGGCAACTGGAGATCAGGGCCTGAAATTCTGGAAATGATTCCCATCAGTGCCAATGAACATAAATGAACCTGCCTCCAAATCTCGTGTGTCACTTCAGTGTTGCTGTCTGCCACTGCAGTGTTGCTTCTGAAGTATCACCCTTCTGTACCAGTGTCCTCTTTCACAGCAATATTTTCAAATGCTGACTGGTTGGAATTTTATTATCTCCTGGAACAGTATGGACTTTTGATATTGTTCCCCTTCACCTCTCTCATAGTTCTTCGCTTACCCTGTAGATGCCCCGCACAGTATTCATCAGCACACGACTACAGTGAATTCCTGCCCTACAGTGTTTTGCTGTGAAGCTCTCCCCACCATGGTCCTGGGCCTTAGAGATAGTACACAGTATTCCCCCCTGAATCTAACCTCCCTCTCCTCCACTGGGGAGAACGCTCTTGTAGCTTAAGCTATCTTCTCTGAGGTTTCATTTACAAAATTACTTCAGGCACAAATGTGCAACAATTTTGAGCTCACTTAATCGATTTTGCTTCAATGAGATGGGATATATTTTTTGGCTGAGTTATTCTAAAAGAAGTTTTGCATATATCCTTTCTTGTTTTCTTTCATTTGCCGAGATAGAGCCCATACTGAAACATAAACATTTGTAAAATTCTATGAGTACATTTGCAGTATAGAAAATATTGTTAGCTATAGGAGTGCTGGATTATATCTTACATATCTAATGGATCAGAATCAGTTCAGTAAATTTTAACATTTTAGTATTATTCTTAAGGTCTCTACTTCTTAGAAACTGATTATCTTGGAAAACCTAAATCCTTAAAAATATTTATTCATCAAAAATTTATCATTGCAGATGATGAGCATAAATTTGTCTAATGAATTTTTAACAAAATCTATTATTCTGACTCCGGTTGTTGAATAAGTTTACTAATGGAATTTCTATAGCAAAGCACCAATGTAAAGAGAGGAGTTCTAATGGCAGCTGACATGAGGCAGAAGGTTCAAGGAAGAATGGCAAAGTACATAGAAAACCAGTAGTGAAAAACTCTCATAAAACCCCATACAGAACACAGTTCACTGGTCCAGTATCTTCTTAAAGTTGCATAAAGCAAACTATTTCCCTTGATAATTGTACAATCAAGTATATTTCCTTCAAGCAGAACCAACTGGGAAAAGATTCTTAAGCATAAATCTCAAGGCATGTAGTTTTAATATTTCCTTCAACCAAAAGATTGGTGGACAGAGGCTACACTAGTCTATCAGCAGCCTAGAATATGTGATAGTAATGTTGTGTGACAGAAAGAATGTTTTGTAGACCCTGAAAAATATAGGGAAGATTGTACTGCCCCAAAACTTGAGGAGCAATAAGGAGGGATTTATGCTCTTAGGTTATCTTATTTTTTAACATTGGATGTTGAATTAATTATTTTAAATCTGATAAACAGAATATGGAAATATTTTAGAACTGACTATAAAGATAAATAAATTATTTGTCTAATATTTGGTGGTATAAGAAGAGAAATAGTGTAGAAAGGAGACCGAGTTTTAACATGACTTTTGGAATGAAACAAATTGTTGAGGGAAACATAAAACTAAGTGTAAAATTACATTCACCAAAGTAAAAGGAAATTATAGTGGAAGGTTGACAGGAGTAGAAAGGAAAGTAATGGAGGAAGGATGTGATCAAATTAGGCTATATGCATGTACAAAAGTGTCACAGTATAACCTATTATTCTTCATATTTAATATACACTTCTTTTCAAAAGTAAATTATAACATTCCAAATATCAGAAAAAGATATATAAAAATATCAAAGAAAGTACAGTGCAGATATCTTTATGACTTAAAATTATATTATATTACATTACATTATATTATTTATGACAGTACATCGCATAAGAATAAATAGATCTTTCATATCAGAAGTTGGAATGGGCTTTATCTATCAATTCTGGGGGAAAATGATTGCTGATTGCATCAAAAGCAAACTGAATACTACTCTGAATACAACAGGTATATTCAAAGAATATACATCAGGTTAAGTAAAAAAATGATAGACCACAACTTTTCAAGACAAATGCGACAGAAAGGAAAAAGAAATCATTGATATTTAACAATGTTAAATTAGAATTAAAGTCAAAGAACATTCACTGATAAGAATAATATTTTATACTGCTGAAAGTCACAATCTATGATATAATGGCACAACCATGAACATATATTCTATAAATAATATAGGAACAGCATTTTGTAATGTTATTAAAGGAGAAACACAAAGACAGTTAAAATGTGGTAACAAGCCCACAATCCTCAAAGTTCACAATGCTTAACATTTCAGCAATATATTAGGTTTAAAAAATATTTTCAAATTTTAAGGAAACTCAGAACTTTCTTCTGAAGACCTTTCCCTCTAGAACATCCTAATTCATTCTAGTCAAACCTTCCCACGCTTCCTCTTGATTATTATATTTATTTGATAGTGTTTAAAGGCACATTATACACATTCATTATGCCCAGATATATTTATGAATTATGTTGCCTCCCTGAATCGTGACAAAGACATGAGACAGATATCATTATCTCCAATTTCAGATTGATACAAATCAAATATGCAAAATGAGAAGAACATCACGGTTCACAAAGACTAAGTATTTGCTCAGAGGCTTATTATCCATAGTGATAAAGCCATTACTTAAAAATAGCTATTCTTTTTTGGTACTGGGGATGGTACTCAAGACCTTGTGCTTGCCAGGCAGGAGCCTGGACTGCTAAGCTATCTCCCCAGCCCTTACAGATAGCTACTGTAACTGTAACTTACCCCTTAACCTGTCCTGATATAACAAATATTACCTTCTTCTGAAATCCCAAGTTTTCACTGATGATTAGTAGGATAAAAGAATATCGAGGATTAGGGATATAGCTCAGTGATAGCACCCTTGCTCAATGTGCATGAAGTTCTGGGTTTGAGTCCTTTAAGTAAAAACCAGGGAGCATGCATTTCATCTACAATGTGTACTTCTCCATACATCTTACTTTCCTTTGTCTCCACTGGAAAACAAAGTACTTCTCACTTTTTCTTTGTACTTTTCACTGTAGGTCAAGGATCACACTCTATTTTCTTATAACAGGAAGGGGGAAAAGTAGGCACTGTTTTAATGGTTTGGGGAAACATGAGGTTTCTGTGAGAATTCTTGCTTTCCATATTCTAGTTCTGAAGAATTTTTTTTAGCATAGGTATAAAACCAAATGATGAATTTTACAAATTGAACATTGAAATTTACTTTCCACTTGTTTTTTTTCTTTAGCGTTCCATTCTTCTCCCTTCCGTCCATGCTCCTTTTCATCGTTTTAAACTAACTTTGTTAATTTTAATTTTATTACTCTATGTTTTCAGTAAACAGTGGTTACACTCATCCCAGGGATTTGGTACACATATGTAACAAATTTCAATTTCTTCTCACTTCGTTACTTCTCATCCTACCTTTCTCCTCTCCTCTCTTATCCTCTTTCCCTGTCTGCTCCCCTTCCTTCCCTTCTCTCATTCTTTTCTTCTTTTGTTCCTTTCCTTTCTCTTCTTTTTTCCCTTTTTCTTCCATCTTTTCCTTTTTCTTCATTCTCTTCCTTTTCTTTCCCTCTAACTCTTGGTCCCCATTGCCCAAGCTCATCATCTCCAATTATACATAATACTCTAATAGGTAACCTTCCATTTGTATATTATCCTATAAGTTCTTATTTTATGCCATTGCATAAGTGACATGTTATATATCTGCTGCTTGCCTTTCCCCTTAGTGCTATTTCTATGCATGTACATATGTATGTATGCATGCATGTTTGCATCTGTATGAACACATTTTTGGGGTCTTTAATTTGGAAGCTTCACTTCACAATCCTGTGATGACTTATTGACTCTCACAAAGTAGACATCTAGCTTTTATCTAACTCCTTCTAACTGTAAGGCCACTATGACAGTAACCTTATTCATAGTCCCTTAGAAAGTCCCTATTGGAGCCTTTCTTTGGGAAATTTGTAGGTCAAAAGGCACATGCGAGAAAATGCAGGTCAACAGAGAGGCAGCAGGATTTTGCTGTTAGAATGCTGGTCCACCTCACCATATTCTCTCTGAAACCGGATTGTTATAATAACCGCATGTGTGTCAATTTTTGACGACAAGAACGTACATAGTGACCACACATTGGTCTCTTTCTTCCCCTGTAGGACATTGTCTTTCAATACAAAGCACAATCTTTAACTTGTTATTTTTTTCATAGAAGACATAAGCCAGAGGCATAACTTTAAAATTTGAAGAAAAAGAAATACACATTCTGTTGAGGATCAACACTGTTATTAGAAGCATACAGTTTTAAAGATAATGAGGGGTTCAAACATAAATATGCAATTATACCAACAATTTCTTCTGGATACTACTATCTGTTAAAAGAATGGAGAATATTCGTTTTACTCTTTCTAAATGCATAGAAGAGTGGATCACAGCACTTTAAATAGAATAAAAAAGAATTTTTTTAAAAACAACATAAAGCTATTTTCTGACAGACAAGAAGAAAACTCAGCCTGGCTTAGGATTTATGAAAAAAATTTATTCTGTAAGTGGAACTGTACATATAAGGTTAGCTATTGAAAATTAATAAAAAACAGGGAAGTATATGCCAATAAATTTTAAAGATTTTCATTTTTAAATCATTTATAAACATCCAATAATGACAATTCTGAATAACATCATTTTAATGATTATGATATTGAATTAGCAGTCCACTTTTTCCAGGGTTTACTCTGGAGAACAACCAACTAGCACATTTCTAAATCATCTGTATAATACATAGGTAAGCTTACCAAAATTTTACAATTGATAAACATTTATATGTTAACTTTTTAGCTAAATAGAATTGACTATTGACCATAAAAATGTATTCTGTCAATCTCGGTATCTCATGATAGTAATTTATCTGTTTTTTTACTCATGATGGTATAGTTACATGATATACAGTCAGGAACTTTATTTTATTATTATTAGTAATGTATTTAGTACAGGGTCTACAGGGTTTTACTATACAGATCAGACTTGTTTGTAGTGATCCTCCTGTCTTCAGCCTCCCAAACCTTGGGATTACAGGCGCACACCACCACGCCCAGTCTCTGCCACTGTCTTAGTACACCCCAGGGGCAGGACTTGCATGGCATGCCAGTGGTCGAACCCTGATTGCTGAGCCTGCCTAAGCAGGCGCTTTAGTCTGCTGAACTACCTGGATGGCCCTTGAGCAGAAACTTTACACAATCATTTAACTGTGTACTGCTAATCCTTAAAGACTTTCTTAGTAGAATTGATACTTAATACATGCTTATTAAAAGACTACATATTATATATTTCTGATATAAAAAGTATAACTGATTTTTTAGTTTTATTTTAGGGAAGTGTCTATAGGGTGTTCAGGGTCTCACTACTATATCGGATTCATAGTGGTTCTCCTGTTTACAACCTCCCAAGTGCTGGGACTACAGGCCCTCACCACCACACCCAGTCCCTGCTGATTTAGAGTTAAGATTCATAGGCTTTAGTTCCAAATCACTGTTTTATAAGGATGCAAGCAAATTCCCAAATTCTATGAGATTTGAACAGGCACTCTCTGGTGGGCACGGAGTTCATTTTGAACCTGTTCTTCTGTCTTCATAAGAGAAATGAGCTGAATCTTTCAAGAAGGCACTGTTTAAATGACAATCAGCACGAAGGCAGCCTTGTGAAAGTGCTCCATGTGTGGTATCCCATGAATTCCCTCGAGGAGACTATTTCTCAGAGAGAGCGGAGAGGGAGGGTACACAATGGATGGCCTTGGGAGCTTAGGGAATATATCTGAAGCAAGTTCAGGACTGAGAGGGTAATGGCATTTTTCTAGCTATAAAAGAAACTTAAAGCATAGCTCAAAATTAAGAACAGGTCAATAGCTGAAATGACAGATAAAATGACAATTGTCGTTCCACTTCTTCTGGTCTGAAAGTCTTTTAGCAATTTACTCATAGGAAAACTAGAAATTTTAATGGCAAGATAACTAATTTAGAATATTGTATAAACAAATTAATGTATATAAATTTTATAACATGCTAAAAGCACTCAACAAATGTTAACTGTTTTTCCAACACAATTTTAACTAACCTTTGAGGATATTTATCGCCAGAACACACAACAATTCTCTTTTCTCTGAGAATTGTGCCATTCCAAATTTTAAGTGGGATGCTGTGAGGCACTGTTCTGTCCACTGTGTGATGGTAACACAGAGAGGATGGTATCAGCTGCACAAGAAGTTGGAGGGAGAGTTGAGAGGAGAGGCCTGGAGGAAGAGCAATAACTAGGCTGAGGGAGACTGAGGTTTCGTTTCTCAGCAGTTTGGGAACCGATGTTGCCAAGACGATTCACAGAGATTTTAGGAGAAGGGGCAGACACATCTACGCTATGAAACATTTCTCACTGTACAGAAAAAGAAAAAAGCAATACACAAGGAGTGAGATTTGAAATTTCCTTTCAAAACAGTGAAAGATGAATGACGGTGTTTTCCTCCTACTTCTTTTGTTTTCCTGACCGAGAGATTTGAAAATTCAAGAGATTTTGTCTTCTAAAAGGCTTTGGGAAACCATTCTTTCTTCATAGTGAAAATTATACTGGACTCTACCGTACGCCACCTAAACACTCTTAAGAAAACCATATATTAGTTCCATTTATGAATAAAAGCTAATATATTTTGGCTTTTTGTATCTTTATTCTGGATCATTTATAACGCAATGCAATGTTTGTTTCGAGGAAGCGGTACAGGACCTGAGTGTGGACGCGCAGGGGTTTTGTTGGCTTATTTGTATTTTTCATAGTATGTGTTGGCTCTCTGCATTACAGAAAGAATCACCATGAAAGCAGTCAAATAATGACACATGTTGGCTGAACCACAGAGAAAAAGAAACCTTTAGATATTGTTGGTGACGATGTACAACCACTATGGAAATCAGCGTGATGATTCGTCAAAAAACTAACAGTAGAAATTTCATTCAACCCAGATATCCCCCTCTGAGGTATCTTCCTGAAAAATTAAAGAATCGTATTACAATGGATATGGTTTTACAGCCACCAGTCACTCATAGGAAAGTATGCAATCACAATAAGCCACCTTAAAATGAGTGTTCCGAAGCTGCGGGGAGAGTTTGGCGGTCTAAGCACCTGCCTGGCAAGTGCAAGGACTGGGGCTTGATCCTCCATACTGTCTTAAGTAGCTTTGCCGGACCCCAACACCGCAGGTGTGGTGGAGCATGTCTGAAATTCCAGTGCTGGGGAGCCTGAGACAGGAGGGTCACTATGAGTTCAAGTTGTGTACTGAGACTCTGTACCAAATAAACAAAGGAAATAAGGATAAAAAAATGTTTAAAGAAAGAGGTGTTCCAAAGATTGGAACCTACTTAAAATATTAAAAGACATAACCACATATATCCTAGAGGAAAAGGAAGGAATCATATATTATTGCTTATTCTGACTTTTGAAAATTAATGCATTATAAGCTTCAAAGTTATATTTCAATAGAGACCACTGTGATCTTAACAATATATATTATAATATATATTATATATTTACATATATTACATATATAATTTTCTTCTTATCATCTCTATATAAATTTGTATTAGTATGAAAACACATATAATGTTCAGGAAGAATTGTTTACCTGCTTTTGAAGTCTATATTTTTTTATTTTTCAGGAATTGGCCAATATAATTTTTTTTTTTTTTCACCGAATGCTGTCTGACAAAACTTCTGTTTTCAAATCAAAGTCTCACTCAAGAAACTGCATGATTCCCTTGGGCATGAATATCTGTAACAAATATACCAGTACATTGGTCGCAAGGAGAATTAAGAATGCATTAGCTGTTTAGCATTTCAAGAGTGACAGGTCTGCTCCTGCCTCAGTGTAAAACGGAGCAGACATTAGAGTGTATATTCTGCAGGATCGACTGCTTTGGTTTTGGTTTTGACATTGATAGCAACGATGTCAGCATTTGCAGCTTTCTTAAACATAGAGATCTCCTCCTGATGATGTATTTGGTTCATGGGATAAAATGAATCTCCCAAAAGGAAGGTCTGTGTGCTACCGCATTTCAGGAACAGCATGGTCTCTGCACGTCTGATTGTTCTCTGTCTTGGATGAGCATTTCTAGAACTTATCCTGAGGAAGAAGAGAAAAGTGAGGAGTGCTCCTTTGAGTACAGTTACAACCTTAACCACAACTGAAATGGAAATAATATTGTTTTGACGTGTGACAAGTGATTGAAATGACTACGGTAATCATGCTGAAATGCTACAGTATTACTAAATAATACTTATTGAAGTACATGTCTATGTATTTTGGCAATGCACGAGCACGGATGCTTATATATTAGTTATATATATTTTGACATATATATTTGCAAAGATGTTGTGGCATAATTTTAATAGAAATTAATTAATTTCTTTTAGTTATCTGTAGTACTTTTTTTCCTCTACAGACAAATTGGGAAGTCTGTAGTCTCCATATGGTTAACTGTGGAACATTTTAAGCTCTACCATTTATCTTAATGAAGACTCTTTCTCCACTTAAGTAATTTTTAAAAAGGAAATTGCTCTTAGTGTTGCTAGTGTATTAGTTTAAATTATAGCTTGCATAATTTTCTTTCATTTTTTAATAGTTGACATATGTGTGTGGTGATGATATCAAAATTTTTAAGAATATATAGAGAAGCCTGGGGAGATAGTTCGGTATTCTAAACATCTGGTTGGCAAGTGCAAGGACCAGATTTTGATCCCCAGTACCTCATGCCATGCTGGTCCTGGAATCCAGGAGAACCATGCTGGCCCCAGACTGTGTTTGGTGGTGCATGCCTGTAATCCCAGCTCTTGGGAGGCTGAGACAGGAGGGTCACCA
>NW_004524661.1:10181048-10196708 GCF_000260255.1 Octodon degus | reverse complement strand
AGAGAGAGAGAGAGAGAGAGAGAGAGAGAGAGAGAAACCTCTCTTCTTGATTGCTATTTACTGAGAGAATCCCCAGACAACCTGGTCCTAAATTGCCAACTCTTTTTTTCTGCATTTATTTAGTTTCCTTATGTATATGCAACTTAATAAATATGTGGACTCTTACCCACTATGTTATGCAAAATCCACTATGCTTTACTTTTCTGGTGAAGTGTGTAGGTCTAGTACCTCTAGTTTGTTTGCTGTATTCAGCTCCTCCATGTCATTATTGATATCCTAGATAGTAGTTATCATTAATTACTGCTACTATGATATCAGGATCTTAGTGTAATTGTGATTTTTTTCTATTTCTCCTTTAAACTCTACTACTTTTTTAAAGTGTATCTACAGATTCTATTGTTTTGTGCATCTTGGTGACTTATTTATTTTTATTTTTTAAATGTATTTAATATAGAATCTACAGGGTCTCACCACACAGATCAGACTCATAGTGATCCTCTTGTTTTCAGCCTCCCAAATTCTGGGATTACAACATGTGCCACCACTTCCAGTCTCATTGATTTATTTTTGTTTTTATTATTATATGTATTACTATTATATTATTCTTTTCTATGATGTTTTTAACAATATATTGTTAGATAATAGTTTTCTATATATTAAGTCAGTCTCTTAATGTTTAAATTGTGTTTTAGGTAATTTTTAACATGTTATAGCTAAAATGTGTCATTTTATTACTTGTTTTCTGATTTCTTTCTTCTTTTCTCCTGTTTCCTCTGTCTTACCAGACTGTAGGCTCTTTGTTTATTATTTGGAATTCCATCTTAATTTACTATAGTGTTTTGAAGTACACCATTTTGCTTTTTTTGTTCTTGTTCTGGGAATTGAACTCATGACCTTGCACTCCCCAGGCAGGCACCATGTTCCTGAGCTATATCCCTGGATACTAATTTGCATTATTGACAGAAAGTATAATCTAGGCATTACAGTACATGTACTTAAATTATCAAAACCTACCAAGATCAAAATTGTATAACTTCAACGTGTAGAAACCCTGATTTATTAGATTTTCTTACTGCCAAATTCTAATCATGGTTGTATTTCTTTATATAAACTGAGTTCCACATAAGGTGGAAAAAAATTATCTCAAGCCATCAAATTCTATTGAAGAAATTCAGGAAAGAGGTTAATTCCTACCTCACATTGAGCCATTTTTTCCTATGCTCTACTTTCCTTGCTAAAGTTGCGAGACTTCTTGTGTTATCATTTCCTCCTCTTGAGAAAACTTGCTTCAGCTGTCTTAAGATTACTTGTATCAGCAATATATTATCTTAGTTTTCATGTATCTGAGAATTCTTTTATCTCTTTGTTCTTGAGGAATAGTTGTACAGGACTTAGAGTTGGTGCTTCACATTTATTTTGTTTTAGAATTGGGCAAAAATTGTAGTCCTCACTGGGCATCCTCCTGTAGCTTGTTCTTGTTCTAAGGCCCCTCCTCAAAAGAGCACTCTCAGTGATTCCAAGTTGTACCTTTTCATGCAGAGTTTCCTATGTCAAACTCTGTTCTTGGTGTTCTGTCTCAGAGTCTCTGACTTTGTCAGTGAAAATAACTGTTGGCGTCTTCTAACCAAGATATCTTCTGTTACCTAAATCAGAACCCTCCTGATTAATTTATAGTTATCTTCCTGTTACTTATATAATGAATTGATATAAGGTTAAAGGTATGTTATAACAAATTTATATCACAATCTTAGTTAATTTATATGTACACACACACACACACACATATATGTGTAAAAGTCACATATATAGCTCATTTTATATGAAACACCTTCCTGTGTTAAAATGAAATGTTTTCTTAGGTTTTGCTATTGAGTTACATGATTGCTGGGGGCAGAAATTTTAAGTGCTTTCAATATTAAAGTTGTTCCAAAAATTTGTTTACTTTAAATTACTGAGTGAAATTTGGGTAATAAGATGTCTTGCAACATACTATAAAGTTTATTGGAAATTTGCAGTAGCAATTTTTTATTCTCACCAGATATTGTCTTTTAAGTGAAACATAATCATTCATCTTCATAGTATTGATTTGCTTATAGCACCCATTATTTAAATAAAACATAAAGATAAATGTCAATTCATTCATCCTAAATTCTCATTGTGACAAACCAATAAAAGATATTATGAAACATCTCATGTAGAGTTTGGGTACCACTAATAAAGACTAAACATTATTGACTTTTCCATGCATACAATAGTTGCATTTTAAAAATTGAAAAAATACAACTTTGTATCTAACATTGTGCTAATTATATAATTAGGATAGAATTACATAAAATATGTACAGAAAAGTGATTTACAGAATATTACATTGCAGAATTGTTTGTAAGATGATAGTGATTTTTTAAAAAAAAACTTGTCTTCCTGTGTTTTAAAAATTCTAAATGATAAATATATATGATATATGAAAGGCTAAAAAAATGCCCTTTTAAAATATTCATACTAATTGGTTTTGAAATTGTGTCATTGTTATTTGTCTCCCAATAAAATTAATAAAAAATTAAAATAAATAGCACATTAAAATAATTACAGAATCTCCAATAAGCCAAAGGTAAATATTCTAGAACTATAGGGCTCCTACTTTATGATTTTCTCTTGTAATGATTATAAGCAAACAACTGAAGTATGAGTGCCAAATACATTTATGAAAGAATATGCTAGAATTTTGGCTGAAGTGTGAAAAGTTGAAAATTATCATAAATTTTGAGGAAAAATGATGAAGAATCAGCAATAGAACTCAGAGGATATCTCTTACCATATTACATTCAAATAATTCTAATTAAATAGTCATATCCTATTTTAGTCCTTCTTCTGTTTGTATAATCTATTTCCTGAGGGTAGGTACATATAAGTTTATGAAGCCTTTCACTTCTAGGTTATCGAGGCCAGAAGTCCAAGATGAGCTCCTGCACCTGCCAAGGATCTGTGCTGCTTCCTGACACAGTGGAAAAGCAGAAGGCCAGGGAGAAATAGCAAGAGGTGAGCATGCTGAATTTGGGTTATAAGTGCTTTTCTGTGAGAAGCATCCCATTCTACAAGAATTAACCCATTCATCAAAACAACTGAAAAATCCCACTTGCCAACACCTGGCAAGGTTTTACTTTGGGAATCAAATTTAAACACATCTTTTAGAGTTCTGGGAGGGATTATTGTATTCAGATCATAGTATAACCCTAGATTCTACTGAGTTATTTATTTTTTTAATTTTAAACCTACAGCAGTTCCATGCCTCACTGGAAAATATCACTAACTGTATTGTGTAAGCTACATGAAAAAGATAAAACTCTTTTGATGTCTACCACATATATATGTATATATATATATATATATATATATATGTTATTTAAAATAAGCTAAATTTAATGGAAATTATAATCTATCTGCCTGATTACAACAAAATATTACTGGCATGAAATAGATAAAAATGATGAAAAGAGGCATTAGAGAGCATTGATTTAACAATTGCCTCATACTGTAGAAATAAAAACTAAAGAAAAATGGACATATCAATCATAAAGTGATCATTAGGTAACTTTATCTCCTAAGTCTCTTGTATGCATAGGAAAGTACATGTTTCTGATGTGTGGAAGAATATGCAAATATCTTAATACAGTGATCCTTAAGCTTCAGAAAAGTTGAAACAAGGTCAGTACGCTGCAAGGTTACATGAGAAGGGAAGCTATAGTGAGTTCTATCCTGTAAGCCATGCTGTACAGAAGAGAGTTTTGGGCTATAATTCTAATTCCAAATGATGTATTGTGTTAAACATATAGGATTGGTGTGGAGAAATGGGAGGTACATGACTCAGGGTGGAGCAGCAAATAGTTGATACCCGCATAATAGAGAATTTGAGTAAAGATTAATGAGATGACTTTTGATCAAGGCATGGTTAAGGCTACAGGGACAGCAGGGATGGATAAGCATCCCTGACTTGACACCACTCTGAAAGGACAAAGAAAGAGCACAGAAGCCTGAGGAAAAGGACAGTTACAGAAAAATGCTTGTGACAATGCAATGTGTTATGCTAGGCAAGGAAATCTATCATTGCCAACCAGTGCCTGTTAAAGAGAGAGAAGGTGACAAAATAACCAAACTTTCCTTTCCTGCAGGTGGACTCAGATTGGCCATACTCAAAGGAAACCAGAGATCATGGAGACTGTCCATGGAGTTTCGACTCTGGAGGACCAGGGCAGGGTGGAGAAGGGGATATAGCAGATCTGGAGGCCCAAAAGGAAAAAGGAGCTTAGGGGTGAGTGAAGCAGAAAGCAAAGCATTTGGACTTGAAAGTAATAGCGGTGATCTAGGTTAGAACAATGTTACTTAGGCTAGGGAGGTGCTAGGAGATTATGTAAGGAAGAGGAAAACCAGATACTGAGAAGGTGGTACTACCAGTTTAGGGGCCTATTTCTATGCCATCTCCTGTTAGTATTCTCTCCCTGGTTACATTGTCCTTAAAATTATAAGACAGACTCAATAATTATGAATTTTTATACATGATTATGAGCCTACATATAACAATTTTATTGTTACCTTTAAATTTTTAATTTTATTGAGCTGTACTTATCAAGTAGCTTCATGTTCCTCTTAATAGTTTTATGAAGAAGCCATATTTATTGCTCATTTTTTCCCAATGGAGAAACATGTGAAATGAAAGATTAAATAGTATAAGATAGGGAAGAGCTCCACATTGAATTCAGCCCTCTTCTTCTTCTTCTTCTTCTTCTTCTTCTTCTTCTTCTTCTTCTTCTTCTTCTTCTTCTTCTTCTTCTTCTTCTTCTTCTTCTTCAAATTTATTTGGTACAGGGTCTTCCTAGCAGCTTGGACTGATCTTCCTGTTTTCAACCTCCCCAGCACTGGGATTACAGGCATGCACCAGCACACCCGGACTTGGTCAGAGGCTCAGTGTTCCCAGGGGTGGGGCAGGCGCAGCATGTGGTGCCGGAGATTGAAACCCCATCCCTGTGCTTGCCTAAGCAGGCACTTAGTCCTCTAAGGTACCTTATCAGCCCTGAATTCAGCCTTTTTCACCATCTGGCCCCCAGATCACACCACCTCCCACACTGCCCAGTTTCTGCCTAGCCTCCTATTCCTCTGCAGGGATCCTGTGTCTGGTGCAGACTTGACGCATAACTATCTCCTAACGTTGACTCCAAATTCATAACATACCAAGAGGACAGAGAACATGACAAATATTAAAGGTTATATTGCACCATATAAAAATAGCAACTGAATGAGTAGTGCGGCCCATTTGGAGACATGGGTAAGATTGTCTTCATTTCATGAAGTGGAAAGTGGGATGAAATAAGAACTACATCATGCCTATGCTGTTAGGAGGAGATTTGAGGATCCAATTATGTGACATATATCCAGATTTAATTGTACTGAGATACCAAATAGGCCCTATTCTGTAATGTCAAGATACAAGCTCATCTTCACATCTAGTACAACTCTTACCAATTCAAAGTTTCATCTGATCTACTATATATGCCTGTTTTCTGCATTCCATAACCAAATTTCCTGCAAACTTCAGAACACTAGCCGTCTCTCAAAACATGGAAGACCAAGAAGCAGCAATGTGCAATGTGAATCATTTGCTTACTGTAATGACCTTTTAATGTCACAGGCTGTCGCTGGAGAAGAGCAGCCTATCTTGGTCAACTGCACTCTTCTCACTGGAATGACAATGTTCTTGGTCATCTGTTTCCTGTTCGCACCACAGTCCTGTCTCATGCCAGCCAGCAAGTATAGCGCTTGGTAGCTTGCCTCCTAGTCACAGACTGGAGTGTCTCCAAGCAAAGTTCTGAGAGATGGCAGTTTCTGGGTGCCAATTACAGAGTATGCAGGATCTAACCTTGAACATAGATCCTTTTACTCTTGTCAGCCATTGTTTCCGACACAGACCCATCTTCTCTCTAAAAAGTTTCTTTGTTAATATCTTCTATTATGTAAAAAATAACTTGCACCTGCTCTTGGGAAACTGTGCTTGAGAGGAGTTAGCCTGCTGAGACAAACAGAGGCTGACTTTTATGTCAGTGGACTATGCTGATGAACCATCACAAGACTTATAAAGTAAAGTAATCTAAAAGATTTTAATTAAGATTTTCCTTCAAAATTGTTTTCAGAGTGAAAAATCCCATCCTATTTTAAATACACATATAAACATGCTGCACACAGCAATTTCATACAGCAAAATTATCTCTGTAATTTAGTGCTAATACATAGAAACCAGTAAAAAATTATGAAAAAAGAATTCCGTGCATCAAATGGGGTGTAATTATTTTTTGTAACTTAGCTATATTATAAACACAAAAGAAACTCAAACAAAATGACTCACAAGGATTGAATGTTCAAATAACAAGACTAATTAAGAAATGATGGTGAAAGCTTTCAGTTTTTATGGAGGAATGACTCAAAACAACTTACTTCAAAAAGGGAGAGGCTGAGCCCCTAAAGCTGTTGGCAAATGTGGTGTCCGTGTTAGGTTTTGAGAGTGCTGAATTGTTGTGAATCAAATGTGCAGCAGTGCTAATCAGCAGTAGCACAAAGAACTAAGCAAAAGAAAATTAAAGAACCCCAAAAGATGATAAGACATTTACTGAGAGAGAACAAAACATTGAAAGATATTAATTACTGTAGCATACAACATGGCATATTTTGGGAGAAGTGTTTTAGGTGTGTGTTTGTTTTGCTTTGCTTTTGCATGTTATAGACAATAGTGATGAAATTAGAGTTTGGACTACATCCTAAGATCCGAAGTGCCTTGGGTTACCTGTTATTTTCACATAAAAAATAGCTTGAGAGAAGGCTCATAGCAGAATGTTCGCCTATCAGGTGCTAGGCCCTGGGTTCATTTCCCAGAACTGTAAAAAAAAAAAAGAACAAATAAACAAAACAATCTCAGCAAAAAGTAAAACAAAATATTTCTTCAGTACTCTAAAATTCAATCTAATAAATTTCTCCTGACTTGGACTTCAAAGCCAGTCTGCTACTAGCTAATAAAAATATGATGGTTGTGCCACTTATATTTCAATAGTTTTTTTTTAAGGAGAAAGGTATTTTTAGGAGAAAGGAGAAATAATATTTTGGATTGGGTATTATTGAAAGAATGGAATCAGGTAGGATAGGAGAAAGGTAGATGTACTTAATGTTGATTCATTCATCCATTTAAAATTTTGCTACTTTCAGACTATGTCTTTTTTATTAATTTTATTGAGAAACAAATAGCAATGAGACAGTTTCAAAACCAATTAGTAGGGCAGTTTCGATAATTAGTACAATGCATATTCTCTTTGTAGTGGTTATTCATAATACAAGATGCAGACACAATATCCTGTCCAAACACTATTAGTACAAATTTTATAAAGATAGTTGGAGGTAATTATATTTATTCCTTCTTTAATAGACTATTTTAAATGATTGCCTAATAATACGTTCTATTTAAAGGCATTGAAAGATTAGAATATAATAAAGTTTATATGATCTTTATGCGTGAATTGATCATAACCTCATCACACTACAAGCACAGAATCACTCATGCTGCAATAAATAATTTCATTATCATACATTAAAAATATTGAAATATCCATGTAATTATTAGTGTTAAGGGCAAATGAGACTATATGAAACTGAAGTTGTAAGTTCACTTGAATATCTGCGTCTTTCCAACTGAAGTTGGCAGCTGGAAAACACAAGTTAGGTTCTAAGTCTGAGTATCTTACTAGTAGACAAATCTCAAAAACTATAAAACAAACTGAATTCTATGCTATTGACATCATATGAAAATGTTATGTGCAGGACAGGTTCATTAAGTCATGCCAAAGTTCATGTAACTTATGGTACATTTTTGTATTTTGGATAAGTTTTATTTATTTGGTATCACTGTATTGTGCTCCAAACTCCTTTCAATATTAGCTACAACTGTCATTCCTTTTCAGACAACTTTGGTAATGAATTTTATTTGGGAGTTGGTACAGGGAGAGGCATAAGATTTGGAAGAATGGTTACTTTTTTTTTTTTGGTGGAGATGGGGATTGAACTCAGGCTCTTGCACTTGCCAGAGAAGCGCTTATTCTACTGCGCCATCTCCCCGGCCCCATGATTGCATACTTTTAAAGAATTCATAGTACAACTCAAAGAATAATAAGTAGAAAAAAATAGACAGACAAGGTTCTATCATTGGGGACCATACTTGAAAATAAGTTTGTACCTTACTAAAGAAAGTGCCTAACATTTGACCAACTGGTGGACAGAAATGAACTGGTTCCCCTTCCCAATTAATTTGCTGATCCTTAACGTGTGTGCATAGTGGGTACTTGAATATATTTGTATTATAGGATTCTATCTTATCTGTGTATATAATACCAAACTCTTTGAAGATAGTAGTGATGGTAAAAATGATAACAATAATAATGATATGGATAATAATAAATAATCCTATAAGAAGAAATCCTACTGGAAAACCAAGACACTAACACATGAAAATCACTCCATATTGAAACCCTGTAGGAAACAATAGGTGGTTAGGTACAGAAACAAATCCTAGAAAGTGATCATTAACATAAGTTAGAAGAGGGAACAGCAATGCATATTAAAAGAAAACATTTACCGTGATCGGAATAAGGAATTGTACAATTGATTAAGACAGAGATTTATGAGTAGTGGAGGTCTTTCTGGTGGTAATGTTAGCACAGGCAACAGGATGGGAACAGAGAAATGCTCTGGAAATAATATTTTGGGTTGGGTAATATTGAAAGAATGGAATCAGGGAGGATGGGAGACAATACTAGGAAATAAAAAGAAGTGTTCAGCATCAACGAACATCATGGTATAGAAGATACTTTACTTATTTTCATAATAACACTTTAAAGTTATTATGAAATAATAAGGAGCACTATTAGCTCCACTTTATAGGTTGAAAACTGAACACATAAATCTGAACTCATATTAAAGAAAATTTCTTAAAAGCAAATACTACAAATTAATACTAAGTGAAAGAGACTGTGTTCAGAATGGAATTGAGGTAACGAAAAGAGAAGACAATTTAAATTGAGAAGCAGGAAAAATATACCTTTTTCTGAACTCAATATCATTTTTGTAGGCCACTGACTTCCTTTTTTAAACTAATCTGCAAAGTGAAGTTAAAGAATATATCTGAGAAAATGGTTATATTTTGTGTTATGCATTCATGGCATCAACACTAACTAATGAGGAAGTGAAATTGTTTTCCGCTGAGGTAATAGCAGATGTCATTTGATACAATTTTTATGAAACGACTTTGTCATGAAGATGCAGTATTCAACTGCAGATTCTGTCAGTAACTTAATAAGTATTATAATTTTATAAAGTCTCATAATTATCCTAGAGATAAAGCGGGTGAATTAGAAGGGGCCGCAGGACAGTTAGATGTATCTTAAAGAAGATTGACATATTTATATCTAACTATCTGTCATCTTTCTATCATCTATTTTTTTTTTTAATGTATGTGCTACAGGGTCTCACGACACAGCTCAGACTCACAGTGATCCTTCTGTTTTCAGCCTCCCGAGCTTGGGGATTACAGGCGTGCACCACCACTCCCAGTCTCAATGGTAGGCTCAGGCTCAGTGTGCCCAGAAACGGGGCCTGCACAGCATGGGGTACCAGGGATTGAACCTGGGTTCCTGTGCTTGCCTACGAAGGTGCTTAGTCTGCTGTGCTATCTCCCTGGCCCTATATCTATTTTTCTGAGAGAGGGTCTCATTATGCTATTCAGGCTGGACTTGTGCTTACTTTGTAGCCCAGGCTGGTCTCAAACTCTCAGTGATCCCCCTTCCTCAGTGACATATATTATAGAAAACAATAAACATTGGTTATACTGTTCTTTTTTGTTATAAATGTATAGACTTCTGGTGTCCCACAATCTTCTGTATCTGTGTTTCTATTTCTATCTTCTCTCTTATTCTTTCTCTTTTCCTCTTGCTTCCTTCCTGCCTTCTTTTCCTTTCTCCCTCATTTCCTCCTTTCATCTCTTTTATGATTGCTATGCTAGTAAATCACATTAAATATTAGATCAGAAAAATGATTGCTCATATTGAAATAAAAGTACAAAACCTTGTAAGGATCTGAAGTAGATGCATATGAAGTGATTTTGAGGCACATAAAATTACTATGTACATATACAGTTTTAAATTTTAAAGGATATTAATGAATAATTGTAAACATTAGAAGCAGGGCAGTTCAGCCTATGTTTTATGATATACGAAGGTACAGAAAGCAGAAATGTGTGTTCTGAAACTTGATTAATTGATGTAGCATTCATGATTTTAGGACACTGCCTTTGAAATTTGACAAGCTTCACATTCAATAGAACATGTGCTGAAGAAATTCATTATTTGCATAAGGTAAAGTTGTTGGCTGTCTGAGCTCAATACATGGATTTCAGAGAAAGGAGTAGTAAGTCAGTGTCAAACAAGATTTCATCTGGATCACTGACTTATTTTTTCTTTCTTTCCTTTCTTTTTACTTTAACTAAACATCAGGCATTGCTTTTATTATGGAGAACAAAAAGCCAAAAGTTGGAACTATGAAAATTATGCATAGTTTAAACAAATTGTTAAGGAAATACTGTCAACATCATTTTATCCGAGAATCATATGCATACTGCTGTAACGTGTGCTAGGAAAAAAGGAACGTTTCTTCTTGAGCAAAAGAACGAAGATCTTCATTCACCTGAAAATAATCTATTAGGGGATTATTCAAGGGGAAACCCATCAACAGAATACATCCACTTAATATATTTCACCACGATCATCCCAGTCCCATAGTGATTAGATGAAATTGTGACTTATCACTCCAAGCACACAGCAGAGAATTTTCTCTTAGAAAAGATACATGTCAAAAAACCCCTGTCATTTGACAGCTATCATTAGCATTTCATGGTAACTACTAACATATATTTAATCTAAAGGCAAAAGACTCTCTTGTAGGTCATGCTGTATCTTGTAATTTTGACATAAATTATAGATTTCCAGATTTGAAGAATGTTTCCAGAAGCCAAAGAAAAGAACCTGAAATTTAGAACAGAGAACTCAAGTCTCTAGTTTATCAGATTATTTTCTTAATATCTTTTCATGCATTCACTGTTCAGCAGGCAAACAATGAAAGGAGCCAAAGAGTTACCTCAGCTCACTGTTTAGAGTTTCTAGCCATAGGACAGGAAGACCAACTTCTGAGATTCCTTAACTGTGAAGCTGAGGAAATGGACAGGAGAATCTAGAAAATCAAAGAGAAACATCATAGAACACCAACATGAAGAGTGTCACACACAGTGGAAGTCCAAGGTCTCTAGACTGTTCAGATGAGTTCCATAGGAGTAAATTACAGCAGGATGAAGAACCATAAAGATGCAGCCAGGGCAGTAAATAGTGTTTTTGCCACCAGTTAGCTTGCTGAATAGTACAATCCAGGAGGCACTGGGCACACAGAGAAGATTCCAGACTTACTAGTAGGTAAGTAGTGTCCTAGAAAGTACTAGAATCCTCTCCCCTCTCCTTCCCTTTCTTTCCCTTCCCTTAGGGACTGATTATATAAAGGTTGCTCCAGTACACCCTAATATTACAAGTAGGAAATTAAAAAATCAGGTTTTCAATGTAAAGATCTTTCACTTTTTTGTTAGACTGATTCCTAAGTATTTCATTTTTTTCCGATGCTATTGTGGAAGATGTTGATTCCTTAATTTCTCAATTTGTCATTGGTGTACAGTAATGCTATTGGTTGTTTGGTACTGGCTTTGTATTCAGCTACAAGACTGAATTTGTGATTAAATTTAAAAGTCTTTTGGTGTGGTTTTGAGTATTCTACATGGAATATCATGTCATCTGGAAATAGTGATAACTTCTTTCTTTTCTATCTCCGTTCTTTTTATTTTTTCTTTCATCTAATTGCTCTGGTAATATTTCTAGAATGCTTGAATGGGAATGACGATAGTGGATGTCCTTGTCATATTCCTAATTTTAGAGTGAAGTCCTACAGATTTTGATCATGTAGTATGATGTTGGCCATAGGTTTATCATAGGTGGCTTTTATCAGATTGAGAAAAAGACTGTGTATTCTAATTTTCTCTGTATTTTTTTATATCACAAAAGGATTTTGGACTTTGTCAAATGCTTTTTCAGCACTTATTGAGATGATTATATGGTTTTTATCCTCAGTGCTGTAAATATAGTGCACTATATTTGTAGATTTGCATGTTTCAGACCATTCCTATACCTCTGGGTTGAATCCTACTTGGTCACGGGGTCTAACCTTATTAATGATTTGCTTCATTCTCTTTGTCACTATATTGAGCATATATGCATCATTAGGAAGATTTTCATGAAATACTGTATTTTGGTTGGATCCTTCTTTGGTTTTGGTATTAGGGTAATAATTGCTTCACGATACAAGCTTGGGAGTTTGGCTTCCCTTCCAATTTCATTAAAGAGTTTAAGCATTAGTGACATTCATTATTTCTTCTCTAAACTTCTTGTAGAATTCAGCAGTGAATCTGTCAGGGCTGGGGCTTATCTTTGTTTCTAGGTTTTAATTAAAGCTTAAATTTCATTGATTGATTTTGGGTTATTTAAAATTTTTATATAATGTTGATTCACATTTGGTAATTCATGTGTAACTATAAATCTGCCCATTTTTCTGTTTTCCACCTTATTTGAATATTGACTCTCAACATAGTTATTGATGTTGTGGACTTTTGCAGGATTTGTTAGGCTTTTACCCTTTTCATTCTTAATTGTATAAATTTGAGTGGGTTTTTTTAATAAAGTTGGCTAAGGGTTTCTCAATTTTAATATTTCAAAGAATGAACTACCTAATTCATTGATTCTTTGTATTGTTTGCTTAGTCTCAGTTGCTTTAATTTCTGCTCTGATTATTATAACTTTCTCTCTTATATTATCTTTGGATTTAACTTGCTTTTCTTTTTCCAGAAACTGGAGGTTTTTTATTTATTTTTATTTTTTTGCAGAAACGGGAATTTAACTCAGGCCCTTGCGCTTGCCGGGGAAGGGCTTATTCCACTGAGCCATCTCCCAGGCCCCAGAAACTAGAGGTTTAATTTTTCATCTTTATTTGACTTAATCTGTTCTCCTGATATAAGAATTCATAGCTATAAATTTTCCTCTTAGAATTTCTTCCATTGCATTTATAATTTCTTGTATGTTATATTTAAATTAACATTTACTTGTAGGAACAATCTAATTTCTTCTTTAATTTCATCTGTGACACCTTGTTTAATCAGTAGCATGTTATTTAATTTCTGTGTTAGTGGGCGAGTAGATTGGTGCAACCAGGTGGAAATCAGTGTGGAGATTCTTCAGCAAACTGAATCTAGAAATCACGTCCAACCCAACTATTCTCCTGAAATAATTAAAAGCACCATAGCATAGGATATCTGCTGACCCATGTTTACAGCAGCACAGTTTGCAATAGATCAATCTTGGAAACAACTTAAGTGCCCGTCAATTGAGAAATACATAGAGTGGAACACCCCTTAGCTTTCAAGAAGGATGAACTGGAGACATTTCTATGTAAGTTGATGGATATTAAGACCATCATCTTAGATGACATAAATCGGGCACTCATATACAAATACTATGTTATTTGTCTGGTGTGCGAAAGTGAAAGTGTAAATAAGGATCAAAATGTGTGATATATACTGTGAAATGGGAAGGAATAAAATAGTCAACTGTGAAGAGGAATTGGGGTGGAGGAGGGGAAAAGGAAGTGAAAAAAAGAGAAAGGGAAAAATGGAAACAAAGTTCTTGCTGGTGAGGAGGGAAGAGAAGTTGTAGGGAGGTGAGGGGAGTGGGAAAAATATATTGTGTCCAGGTAGAAATTATGATGCCTGTAATTATTAAGTATATCTAAAATTTACCATTAAACTTAATTTAAAAAGCAACAAAAATAATATAATAAAATGTTTAATTTTATTCTAGAACTATACTAAAGTATATGTGCAGGAATATAAAAATTTTGTTTGCTTATATCTGGTAGTCTGAACAACTATATTAAAGACAATATGAAAAATAGCAATCATCATTGAATTCATATCATCTTGGATTTTTTTAAAATTTGTGTTGTTTCTAATGATTTTTATTATTTTTTACTCTCCTTAATATAAAAATAGAAACATTCAGCACCCAGCACAGCAACACTTCAAAGCCTCTTGTGATTTCCTTTTGTGATAAAAATTTACTAGACATAAAACAAGTTTCAATGAATTTACAGGAATTTAAATCTTACAAATTATGTCTCTCATCACAAGGACATAAATTATGAAGTAATTTTTAGAACTCTGAAATAATCCCAAAAGCATTTGAAAACTAAGTATGATTTCATTACACCACATCAACTTAGTGAAGAATTGCAAAGCAATATTAAAACATGATTTATACTGAATGAAAATAAAATATAGCATTAAAATATTCAGAGCGCTATGAAAGCAGTTCTCAGAAAGGAATTCATATGAGAAAAATCTCACATAAACAACCTTGATTAAGAATTTAGAAAAAGAACACAAATTATATATAAAAACTAAAAATGAAAATCGTAAAATAAAGACAAAATAGATAAATTAATGAAACAAAAAGCTACTTCTTTGAGATGAACAACAAAATTGAAAAGCTTTCAGACAAATAGACAAAAAGACAAAAAAGAGAAAGACACAATTATTAAAGAGTTGGCATCATGACAGATTCAAAAAGAATTAAAAGTATAATAGTAATATTGTGAGTGATTTTATACCTGTTAAATGGACAACAGATGGGATGGACATATTTCATGATAGATATTGTCTTATTATTTTTCCTCTTATTGCTGAGATAAAAGAGCTGCACCCAAAATTAAGAAAGGAAAGGTTTATTTAGCTCTCAGTTTGTAGAGATTTGTAGCTCCAAGGCAGGGTGCCCTGGCACAGGAGGAACATTTCATGGAGGCAGAAGACAGTAAGAGGAGTAAAGTTGGGGGAAGAGCAAACCTCTTTTCCTACCTTGTACAGTAACCAGGCTGCCTGTCCCTGGGGTTGCAGCACTAACGCTATCTCTGTGCTCTTCTCTTGCACAGGCTCAGGGCAATTACAAAGTGAGGTCCCTGACCCACTGCCAAGTCACTTAGTTCACCTTCTAAACTTCTCAAGTTGTGACAAAAGCAACATCCTAGAGCCGTAAGGGTATGTCATCTACACCCCAGAATGTACAACTGCTGAGTTACTTAGTTAAGCTTCTAGACTTCTCAAGTGGACACAATATATCAACCATCACAGACACAAACTATAAAAGTGCAATGAATATTAAAACAATTATTTAAAAAATTGCATTAGTAGTTGTATAGTTTTCTATAAATAAAACACCTAGATCAATGGTTTCTTTTCTTAATTAATTTTAATGAGAAAAAAATAGCAATGAGACAGTTTAAAAACAGGTTAGTAGTCCAGTTACAATAATTAACACATTGCGTATTGTTGTTTTCATAGCAGTTATTCAGAGGACAAAATGCAGACATGATATCTCATCTAAACAATATTAGTACAAACCTTTCTCCTCTTTGAACTAAGAGAAAGTAACTGTATATCTA
>NW_004524661.1:10172674-10180790 GCF_000260255.1 Octodon degus | reverse complement strand
TTTATATAGCTTGGTATATTAATATGACTTTACTTTTTATACCTTGTGGTTATACTTTTCTGCTGGATGGTTAAGACCAAGGTAAAGCAAAACCCATATAACTAAAAATGTAACTTTTGTATCTGACAAGGTTAGTCAAATTCCCTCAGGATTTACCCTGAAACAATGTATAGCATCTCATAGATCTTTATCAGTGTCAGCCTTCTGGTTGAGTCATGGCAATTGCTTGACCAATTTACTCTCTGTGAAAGCCTGAGAGAATTTTTTCTCTCTCAGTGACTCTGCTTAGGCACACTATATATCGTCGATCACTTTCCTCTGTGGCCCCATAATCTCCTTGATCAGAAAATTTGGGACATCACTGAGTTATAGGATGTTCCAGTGCAGGTTCTCCTATGTCCTGAGTCCTCAATGGCCTTGAAAGGCTAGGGCCAAAATTTTGCCATCCTTGTAGCCCTTTATTCTCTAATTTTTGGTCTGCAAACTTTCATTGTTAAACATCCAAAAGAGAGGCTTAATGATATTATCCTTTAGCAGAGGCAGGTAAGCTTAACAACACTGCCTGTCTGAATACAAAACACCTTAGACATAATAAGGAACTGCTATTTTCCAACAGCCATGGATATTCTAAACTTTGTATCCCTATAGAATGTGACAAATAATTACACATTTTTACACAGAAATTTAGAAATCAAACCATACACAACATTGTAGCAGGACAATCCTATGACTTTTTTTCTTGTCTCTTGTTTTCTTTTATTAACTTTTTAAACAAACATTTACCTTACATTCTCTTAATGAATAGAATGATTTGTTCTAGTGGTGTTTGTAAATAGGATATCAAGTCCGCATCTTGTACAGCAATTAACCACTAAGAAGAGCGTATGCAGTGTGTTAGTTATTGAAACTGTCCTAGCGATTTGATTTGAAACTGTCTCATTGCTATTTGTTTATCAATAAAATTATGAAAAAAATTTACTTTAAAGAGAATATGGTGATAATTGATATGACATTAGAAACAGTATGCATTTAGAAGACTAAAATGATAGGTATATCAAGCATAGTTTTAGTATTACACATTGCTATCCTCAGTGTAGTTGCTTAGTTCACAGGTATCAGTATATATAGTTATTCAGGGTGAGAATTCTACCAATTAACTGCTGTTTTCAAAAACCTGATGGGGATTCTTAGGACCATTGTCTTAACCATCTTGTTTATACAAATGTGTGGTTTTGCCCCTGCCATATTTCCTAACTTTTCTCCTTGCTCTCTCTTCGGTGTTTAGTCCTTAAGCTCTTGCTTTCCATTTAACTGTGTTAAATCTTTCTTATTTCTTCATTTGCATTCTTCCACTAGGGAGAATATATGATATTTACACACATGGGTCTGGTTTATTTAACTGAAGAGCATATCTTCAAGTTGCACCCACTTGTATATGAAGGCTTTAAGTTTATTTTTTATAGCTGAGTAATAGCCCATTGAATAAAAACACCATATTTTTCATCCATTCCTCAGGTGATGGAAAGTTTTGTTGTTTTATTTTTATTTTTTAAGAGTACAAATTAGAATTAAAACTGAAAAAATTACAAGTGATACAGTATTTCACTTAACAAAGAAATATGAATTCCACAGTATTTGTTGTAATACATAGTGTTGTCTTCCAACCAGTTATTCATATTACCAGATATATGCATGGAAAAATTGGAAGAAAAAAGAAAAAGAGAAAGAAATGAATAAGAAATTAAGAATTAAAAATGTATAAGAATTAAGAAGAGAAAACAATTGAAAAAAGGAAATGAAAATAATTAAAGCATTAACTACTTCCTTCCATAAACCAGCAGAAATGCACCGTACAGTTGTCCAAACTATCTGACTTGCATACATAGACAAATCTCTTTTCCCTAGTCTCTCTCCTGTCCTTCTCCTCAACTCAGTAACTCTTTCCCTTTAAGTAAGTTTATTCCCTTTTCTCAGTATCTATTGTACATTTCAGATTCCATTTTTCTCTTTCAGGTTCTCACACTAAGGAGGCAATATGATCCTTGCATATGCAGGTCTGATTTATTTCATTTAAGAGTATGTTCTCTAGTTGCATCAATTTACCAACAAAAGTCTCAAATTTATCCTGTTTTATGGCTGAATAATACTCCATTTTGTAAAAATACTACCTCTTTTTATTCATTCTTCAGTTCATGGGCATCTCAGTTATTGCCAAGATTTAGCTATGACAAATAGCGCTGCTATAAACATGGCTGCACATATAGCTGAGGTATGAGACTTTCAGTTCTTCTGAGTAGGGTGCTGTTTAATTTCCAAGTATTTAGGTTTTTTCTGGTTTTCTTTTGCCATGTATTTCCAGTTTCATTGCACTGTGGTCAGATAATGTGCATGGGATAATTTCTGTTTTCTTGCATATACTTAAACATGACCTATGGACCAGTATGTGGTCTATTTTAGAAAATGACCCTTATGCAGTTGAGAAAAATGTGTATTCAGCTGTGTTTGGGTGGAACACTCTACATGTCCACCAAGTCCATTTGTTTCAAGCTCTGGTTCAGTTCTGTTATTTCTTTGCTAATTTTTTGTCTGGTTGACCTATCTTTTTGGGATAAGGGGGTGCTAAGGTCTCCTGTTAAGGTTGTGGTATTGGATATTAGATTTTTCATGTCCATTAAGATTTGTCTTATACAGTTGGGTGCTCCTGTGTTTGGTGCATACATATTTATGAATGTTACCTCTTTCTCTGGAATTTTTCCCCTAACCAGTATATAGTGGCCTTCTTTATTTTGCTTGATCATTCTTGGTTTGAAGTTGAGACTGTCTGAGAACAGAATTGCTACCCCTGCTTTTTTCTGAGGTGCTGGGGTGTGTAATATTATTTTCCATCCTTTGACTTTCAGCCTATGATGTCTGTATGAGTTAAATGTGTTTCTTGTATACAGCATATTGTTTCTTAATCCACTGTGCCACTCTATTTCTTTTGATTGGTGAATTGGTGAATTGAGTCCACTTACATTGATGGTTATAATTGAGATATATTGACTTATGGTTGACATGTTATTTACCTGCTGTTGTTTACTCCTTTTACTCCTGTATTTAATTGTTTACCCAATTGAGCTGGTTGATTCTGTTCTTGTTTGTGGAGTTCTGATCATTTTGGTCCCTCTCTAGAACAACTTTCAGAAGCCTGTGTAGGGTTGGCTTTGTCAACATGAAATTCTTTAGCTGTTCTTTGTCATGAAAGTATTTCACTTCTCCATCAAACTTGAAAGGGAGTTTTGCAGGATATAGTAGTCTGGGCTGGAATTTGTTTTCATAGAGGACTTGAAGTACTCTGCTCCATGCTCTTCTTGCCTTCATGGTTTGTGAAGAGAAGTCGGCCGTAATTCTGATGGGTTTTCCTTTGAATATGATCTACTTCTTTTCTCTAGCGGCTTTCAGTATATTATTCTTGAGCTGAATTTCTGGGATCTTGACTATTATATGTCTTGGTGAGTTTTTAATTAGGTTGAGGTTACTTGGCATTCTGTATGCTTCTTTTACCTGAATGTCAGATTGTTTCCTCATATTTGGGAAGTTTCCTGCTATTACTTCTGCTCATATTTTTTTAACATCATTTGTATTGACTCCTTTCTCATTGATACCTATTAGTCTCATATTGTTCATCTTTGCATCATCTTGCAAGTGATGAATTATTTTTTCCTGCATCCTAGTTATTTTTAAGAAATCTTTCATTGCCTTTTCATTAGCTGCACCAGCGTCTTCAAGATTTGAAACTCTGTCTTCACTTTCACTCAATTGGTTTTGCAAGCTTGTGATTGAGATTTTAAGTTCCTCTATATCTCTTTGACTCTGCTTCTTGCGATCTATTTCTTTCCTGTATTGCTCATTCAAGGAATCCATCATTTTTCTAATCTCCTCTATTTTTTATCAATGTCTTTTTTAGAAGCAGTTATTAATTCTTTTACTGCAGAGTTTTTTTTCAGATTGGGTTTCCTCCATATATTTCTGTATTTGATTCTTTACTTCAGATGCTATGAGTTCTGAGAATTCTTTTTTTATTTCAGAAATTAATTCTGTTCTGAGTTCCTCTGAATCTTTCTGCTGTTGCTCATTTACTTTTGATGCTATTAATTCATACCTTTCAGCTGAGATTGTGCCCTCTGCACTTGTTCTGGTTGGGCATCGGGTTTCCTCCATATGTTTCTGCAGTTATTTCTTTACTTCAGGTGCTATTAATTCAGAGATTTCTTTTTTTATTTCCAATATGAGTTCATCTATACCTTTGTACACTGTTTCTTTATTTCAGATGCTCTTGATTCATTGATTTCAGCTGTGTGCTTCTCAATTTGTTCAGTGTTAGTATCCTCTGCACCTGTTATGGGTGGGCTTGGGGTCTGAGATTGCATTTTGCCCCTTCTCGTTGTGATTTTGCATAGCACTGTCTTCTAACCTTTGTTGTAGAGCTTTGGTGCTGTTATAACCTTAGCATCTACTGAAATTCAGGTATAGATCTACAAAGTTTGAATTTATCTGGTTGTGCCTGGCTTGGGTCTCGCTGCTGTACTCAGCTCTTTCCTGCTGCAGCTGTTGGGAGTGAGCCTGTTGTGCCACTCTGACAAGATGTTCTGCACCTGGACTAGCTGGGTGGGTCTGTCCCCTACTCTCTCTGTAGGGACTACAGCTGCAGAGTTTTATCCCAGACCTGTATGCCAGGCCTGAGGTGAGTCTGAGGGGACAAGGGGGAGTAGAAGAGAGGTGAAACTCTTCCACACACTCACCAGGCCTGGGCTAGGGCTGGATCTGGAGGTCTGGACAATGCAGCAGAAGTTCTTACTCACTGGGCGGGCATAGGGGGAGGCCTGCAGAGTGGTGGCGGGGTCCCAAGGGTGTGGAAGAGGGTCTCACTCCCGCTGCTTGTCTAGGTTTGGACTGCAAAGTTCCACTGTACACAGGGTAGCCGGAAGCTCTCCCACACACTCTCAGGGCCTGGGCTAAGGCTGGATCTCTTCAGTTCTTCCGGAAAAATCCCCAAGAGGGGAATATGTGCCTTGAATGGGATCTCTAATCCTAGTTTTTGAAGGAATCTCCACAGTGATTTCCAAAGTGGCTGTACCAGTCTGCACTCCCACCAACAGTGCAGAAGCTTTCCTTTTCCTCCACAGCCTCTCAGGCATTTGTTATTGGCTGACTTCTTGATATTAGTCATTCTTTCTGGGGGTAAATGGAATCTCAGTGTTGTTTTAATTTTCATTTTTCTAAAGCTTCATCATTGCACTGTGTAAACATGTAAGAAAGAAGCAACACTAGTTTTACCCATATTATTCCAGAAAAAATAAGGTGGAGATAAAGAAGACATGGTCTAACAACCCCCTTGTATAGAGATTTAAACAGCTTTTTTAGAAAAAGTCAGTTATACATATATTTGTAATATATCTAGATCAAGTAATTTTCTGGTGAATATAAAATTTTCTTACAACCAAAAATCAATTAGTGAGTTTAACTTAACAAATTTAAAAAGCCTTATGATGACCCTAAATCAAACAAAAAAGGAATGCAAAAAATAAGCAAACAGACAAAAACACTATTTATGCTTCATGAAAATTCACAGTAGGGCGCTGGGGAGATAGCTCAGTAGAATAAGCGCTTCCCTGGCAAGTGCGAGGGCCTGAGTTCAATCTCTGGTTCCGGAAAAAAAAAAAAAAAAAAGATTCAAAGTAAACTCAATCTATAGAATTTCCTCCTCCTAAAAATACATTATCTTGGGGAAACCACAGCTAACAGTAAATACTGTATCAGTGGACTAATCCACCCATGAATGCCACACTCCCACGATCAATCGCCTTCAAAAGGCTCCCTGTATGGACACATGAAGTTCCCAAGTGACTCACAGATTCAACAACAGAATCTATGTTGCCTGCAACAGTGTGCACAAGGCAAGGGTTTGTGACCCTATTGGATATTCTAAGCCAGAACAACAGGCAAGAAAAAGAAAAATGCTAACATTAGCTTGGAAAGAAGTAAGAATATTCCTTTTATAGTCCAATGATATTATTCTCTAAATACAGTATTTTAAGGAATCTAAAAAAGAAGATATTATCTAGCAAATGAGTCTGCCAAGTTTGCAGGATAAAAATTAAAAGACAAAAGGTAGTTATATCTCTATATACTGAAAATTAAAATATTACAACCAGTGCCCTTAAAGCTAGAATTTAAAGTATGAAATAGTCAATAAACAAAAATATGAAAGTGATGTGAAAAACTGAGGCCACACAAATATATACTTGGGAAATATAAGTTAAAAACAAATAAGAGAAAGATGCATGTGGTTCACAAGTTTGGAGGCTTACTGTATTAAAATGGAATTTTCCTCTAAATGGACCATCAGGATTTTTGAAATCTAATCCAGTAAGTAAGAAAGAGCAATCTTTCTTCCTTCCTTCATTTCTTTCTTTCTTTTTTTCTTTTGGTAGACATTTACAAATGGACTCTAATATGTATATGGAAATAAAATAAAGTATATAGTGTCCAAACAAGATTAAAAAAATAAAGTTAAAGGATATAGTTAACATTACTTGGATACAAGCTTGTGGTAAAAATATAGTAATTAAAAATAGCATTGCCTTTGAAAGGGGTAAATTAATAGAAAATAATAGAACTGAGAAAGATACCCAAATATAAAAGGAGAACTTTGTTTTATAACAGGAAAAGGGGATACAATGAAGAATGTGTTTCTCCAAATGGTGTTGGAAAACTGGGTTTTAGTATATTTACAAATAAAAAAATTAACTTTGTTCTATAATTCACATTACACTGTACACAAAAATTAATTCCAAAATTAATAATAAACTTTAATGTAAGAGATATAATTATAGAACTTCTAAATAAAACCTAGGTGAAAAATTTTAGTGACTTCAGAAAATATTTAATAGCTAATGTCTATAGCAACTATCCATAGAAAGAGAAGAAAGATAAATTTGATGTCATCAATATTTTAAAAATTCTCAAGATAAACAAATGACAGACTGATAGAAGCTAGTGAAAGGAGCTGGGATGACATTAACAATTAATTACTTTACATACCACGTGACTCTATTCCCTCACCCCCAAAAACCTCTCAGAAGCACAAACTCATCAACAGGGACAGAAAGCAGCCCAGCTACCTGCTGATGGAAGGAGACTGGTCTGGAAAGAGACATTACAAGTAGGAGAAATATTGGAGGGGTGTTGTGTGTTCACAATCTAGTTTGTGATCATGGTCAAAACTGATGCAATTGTCACTTTGAATATGTGTAGTTTACTCAATGCTAATTATATCTCAAAAAAATTATTATGGGTCTGGCCAAATAGTTCAGCAGATTAAAGCGCCTGGCACAGGGAATGGGGGTTCGAGCTGGGATTACAGGCGTGTGCCACCATGCCCAGTCTCACTCCCTGTCTCAGTGTGTCCCGGGGGCTGGGCCAGCACAACTCCCCGGAGATCAAATCCCAGTCCCTGCATCTGCCTAAGCAGGTACTTTAGTCTGCTGAGCTATTTGATGAGCCCTTATATCATTACTATTTTAAAGTATTACTAAATGTAACTCAGATTTGGACCTAATCTCCCTCACCAGTGAAATGATACAACAAGAAATTGTCTAAATTTATCTCTGTGGTTTCAGAAAGTTTTAACAGCTTAATCATTGGCTTTTATCTTAAGTCCTTGAGGAGGATATTCAGAAGCCCTCTCTTTACTCTTTTAAAGTACCAACTCTTTGATTCATTAATTCTTTATAATGTTTTCTTTGTGCCAATTGCATTAATTTTTGCTCTGATGTTTAAAATTGCCTTGCTTCTTTGGGCCTTGGGCTTGACTCACTTTTCTTTTTTCTAGAAGATTGTGTTGTAGTATAAGGCTGTTTACTTGTACTCGTTCTGTTTTCTGAGGTGAGATTCACCACTATAAATTTTTCCTCTGAGGATCTCTTTCATTGTGTCTCACAGGTTCCAGTAAGTTGTGTCTTCATTTTCACTTGATTGTAGATACTTTTTAATTTTCTTCTTCTTCTTCTTCTTCTTCTTCTTCTTCTTCTTCTTCTTCTTCTTCTTCTTCTTCTTCTTCTTCTTCTTCTTCTTC
>NW_004524661.1:10164466-10172394 GCF_000260255.1 Octodon degus | reverse complement strand
TGAGCCATCTCCTCAGCCCTTTTTAATTTTTTCTTTAATTTTCATCTTTGAACCATTATTTGTTTAGGAGGATGTTATTTAATGTTCATGTGTTGATGGAGTTTCTGAGATTTCTGTCAGTGATTTCCAATTTTATCTCTTTATGGTCAGATAATATGCATGGCTAATTTCAATTCCTTTGCACTTACTTGAGTATGTTCTATGCACTAGAATATGGTCTATATGAGAGAATGACCTGTGTGCAGCTGAGAAGATTGTGTCTACTGATGTTGGTCAGTGCAGAACTCTGTAAAGATGTACTAAATTCATGTGTTCACACAGTTGGTTCAGCTCTTCTTGTTTTGAAATTCTGTGTTATTTTAACGCTTTTATATTTTTATTCTCTTTAAAGTAAAAAAAAAAATGAATTGAGAGAACACAAAAAATTTAGAAACATTTATATCCTGATATCACATCAGAAATACACAAATTAGTAGTGAATGTGAGGTGGCCTGAAGGAACTAACAGTGAGAAAGCTGATGTCAGTCACTAAAATAACTTCAGAATGAATTCTTAATGAGAACCCTTGTAAATAGAAACAATTGGCACTTATATGGCAGCTACTTGTCTCCTCTAAACTATTTTGTTTAGACAGTATTTTATTTCTGTTCTTAAACTGTATACCAAACAGTGCAGGGCAAAAGCGTGGGCAATATGTGTGGCATTTGTCCATATTTCCTACCCTATCCCTGGATATAATAGATGGAACAATTCGATTTTAATAGAGGAAGGTGGAAACACACAGAACAATAGGACCCGTTGTGCAGTTAGAAAGCATCATATTCTTTCTTTCTCACCAGCCTTTGAAATTTGATTAGAAAAGTCTTTTTGTTTTGTTTTGTTGTTAATTTTTTTTTTATTTTTCCCTGCCCTAAATGAAAACTCAAGCAGATCTTTGGATTTTTCTAAAATCTCCAATATAGTCAAATACTTTATAGCTACTAAGTTGAAAATAAGTGGATTTTAAAAATGATAAAACTTCTATATTTGGTCAAATATTTAAAACATTTTTGTCCTCATTCTACCAACTTTTCCAAATAAAAAGTTAAGAAAATAGACATCATATTTTCTTCTACTTCATCTTGCTTACAGAATTTTTGATATTATTCAGGTTGCAGAAGAACAATTATTACATATGAGGGCAAGAAAGCCTTAATTGTCTCTTGCAATTTACATTTTCCAGAACTAGAAAATATTGAAAACCAAATCTTCCAGTGATGCTTTTGAGGTTCTCCATGAGTTAGCAATATAAACATTCATCAGAGTGTCCCAGCAATGCAATACCCTAAGTGGGAAAGCTCCCTTCAATCCGTATTCCTGTTTGCTTTGAACACTATCATAACCACACTCACCATAGGGAAATCCAAGATTCACTGCCCTTTTAGTTCATCTTCTGGGAAATATTTTTAAATAGCTACATGCTTTCTGTCTACTTCTGCCTCCCCATCCCCTGCATTCTCTCTATCCAGATGCATACCTCAGAAGGGGAAATATGTGCATTGCCTCTTCTAGGTTTTCTTGCTAGAAGCAAATTGAGAAATTTCTGAACAATAGGAACTCATCCTTTGTTTTACATCCAGCCAAGTGGCCCCTTTGCAATCCTATGTATTTATTGGGCAGCATATTCCTCAATTTCACAGGCTTCTATGAGGCTCATTCTTGCTTAATTCTTGACTTCACCTTTCACAATCACACCCCAGTCCCCAATCTCTATGATGAATGGAACAGAAGCATCTTTCTCCAAAATAAACTCTTCACATAGAATAGTCTTCTACCTTCCCTTGACCCATTTACATTACCTTAATGACTTTGAAAGATTTCTAAGAGTCAACTCTTTTGAGAAGGCCAGATGGTAATGTTATCACTTCTTTGTCTTTGTGCCTCGAACAAAATCCCTAATTTAGCATTATGGTAGAACAAGTAGTTCTGTATCTGTACCACCTCGCATAGAGCAGTAAATATTTAGCTCATATCACTTTAGAGGTAGTCACTGATGGCTAGCCGTGGGAGTTTTCCTGCTCAAAGTTGTGAATAAACACCACTGAATACAGTAAAACATGCTTCCTGCAATGCTTACACAACAACATTGCATAATGTAGCTAATTTCTTAATACTACAGGTTCATACTAAGTGCAAGTATGTGTATGCACATACATTTAAGTAAAATTAACTACCCTCACAGGAGATGAAATGAAAGGTACATAGCTGGTGCAAGACATATGATGGAAAATGGTTAAAACCTAGAAAGTTCTATCAAATATAGTGTCTACACATAGGGTAGTTTGAATTCCTGAAGTTTTCATGCAAAAATATATTTCTCAAAGAGCTAAAGAGAGTTTATAAGTACAATAGCTGAAAATCTCAAACATGGGCTTTATTATCAGCTTGGTTCAGGTTTTGCCAAGGATCTGTCTTCCCTCATCACTACGCTCTGCTTTCTTGTACTCATTATTTCTGAGATAAAATTTAATAGCCTGAATGTCATCAAAAGATCCCACATTATAAGTGTGATATAGCAACACAGAGAAAAAGAGAAATTTCTTTCCCCCATGGATCCAGTTTCAGTTCAAGGTTTGCCCAACCTACATATACGTTCCTTTCTGGAACATCTTTGATAGACAGTGCTTGGGTTCAACTGCACTTCAGTTACTTGAGCTAAAAACTCAAAATTAACAAGGATGGGGGAGTCCGAAGGGGATTAGTGACTTTTACTAGAAATACAGGAAAGAATAGTCATTATGCAGGGAGAAAGGAGAACATCAGATATATCTGGAAAAGACATTTGTACAAATGTAAAAAAACAAACTGTGGTAAGTTCATCAAAGTTTGCATAGAAATATAAGAGTTGTAAACCAGATCATGGGCAAAATAGTCAAGTGTAGTCATGATTTTCTTAAATAACAGACAGTTGGGACAAGAGGTAATAAAAGCTGAACTTCTTTTTAAAATTATATGATCTGGTATATAGAGGTTAGTCTGTTCTTGTCTATCTCTGAAAGGTAAAAAAAAAATAGACTCGTGTTTAGAATAACAGGAAATTGATTTTTATATCAATTTATTTTATAGAAATATGTGACAAAATCAACAGATTGAAAATAAGCTGTATTGTCTCCTAGACAGTAAATTTCCTATCATTAGTAGAATTCAATGTAATATCTCAAGCACTTAGTTCAAGAATTATAAAGCCATCATTATAATAAAAAATGTACATTTACTGACCAAAATGACAAGAGTATGAGACAGAGTTGGCTGATCCTGCTTGCTCAGGCTTGTGTCTCTCAGCTAAAAGTGAAGACAATAATGATGTTATATTCAAGTACAAGAGTTCAAACAAATGTTATTCTTTCTCACTTTTTTTTTCACCAAAATGTCTATTGTTCTAACTTTTAATATTTTCTATCCTGTAATTTTTTGAAAGAATATTTCAGACTAACAAAAGCTTTACTGAGGTCAAGTTTTATCTCACAATCTTATAGCTGTGTTTTTCTCATTTGTTTATATTACAAACAGAAATTCAGGAAGTCAAATGAAACAATGGGTTCTTTATTATATTAGAAATTAATTTGCTAAGCACAATTTTGAAAGGGATGAACTATGATCACTCTATTCACTAAGCATGACTAATGTCCAATTATTAGCCTCTTGCGTTGTTCTAATTATCTATATATAGGTCATCATTCACTAGTTTGACTCAAGGAAGAGTTTTAAATGTTTGAAACCTGATGTGCATTTGCAGATACAAACACAGTATTCTTTGAAGTTCTGAAAATCTGTAAGCAGTCTTGTTTCTTTATATACCAGGAATTCATCCTTATTAAAAAAAAAACTAAGTGAAATTTATATTATTTTACTGTGAAATCTAGGAGAAATTCTTTCTTTTTATGACCAAGTAGACACCCACCCAATCAGATATGTACATACATATGTTCTTTAAATTTACAAAAATGCACGTTGCATAGATAGGATGGGATAATAGAGGAAGGAAAAGCATGAAATCTTTACCTAGAATGGGACCGTAATGTTGTTTGGATTTTCGCTTTCCAGAAATAATATGTTTTTATAGTATACATTATGTATTTCTATACATATACAATGTTTATATATGTATATATAACATTATATATCATACTGTGTTAGATATATTCATAAAGACATTTTTCCACTTACAATTTAATTCAAAGAGCCACATTTTTCCCATATAATGCTAATGTATCTGAGATTGAACACCACACCCAAAGTCTGTCTGACTCTTGCCTGTGTCTGATAATGAGGCTGTTGTAAATTAGACCAGAAATATTGGGTCAATCAGACATCCCTTTGCTGAGTGGAAATTTAAATTAAAGATAGTGAAAAACATTAAGCAGGGAAGGAGAGAGAGTGCTACAAAGAGAAAGATTATGGCAAGTTGCAGTTATAAAGCAGAACCACTAAGACAAATCAGCAGAAACTCAGAAGGTGTGAAGTAAAATAAGCTTACGGATAACAGGTAGAAACCAGTTGTTTACAGAGAGCATCAAAAATATCAGAAAGAAGCAATGTGGAAAGATTAACTGAAAAAGTTCATCCCTCGAATTGTCTCAAGCTCCCGGGACATTCCAGGTCCTAGTCAGCTGGATGTCCATCGTGCTTGCATCTTTCTTTCTTCTTGACTTATTGTTCAACCTAAAAAACTCTGCTCTTGAAACTCCAAACTATTTCTGCACTTATCAAGAAAGAGCATAAAGAATAGGTCACAAAGAAAAAAAAACACATTAAAGGTTTAAATTGTAATCTTATTATTTACTAAGATTAATTATCAGAAACATCGATTCATGGAAAGTAAGTATTTACTCCCTATGTCTTTGCAAATGAAATTTAATGAATTACAATTTACATAAAATCTCTTCATTTTCGTTGCACTACGAGGGTGTACAGAACTGTGTGTGAGCACTGTAATTGTCACCGTGACCGAGTAAGTTTTCTAAACTATTCAATTCCATTTCTTTTATCTATTTTTAAAAGTTAAGTTTATTGGTACAATTTAGATATACATAATGATCACATTTATCTCAGGGAATTAGAAAGTGTGCATGGCGTGTCCTAGTTACTCTTTTTATCTCATTTCCCTTCTCCCTCCTCAATAACTCTTCTTTTCCTTATTTACAAAGCTTTGTTGCCATTTCATTCTTTTATCCCTTTTCCCTGCCTTCCTTCTATTCTCCTTTCCTTTTAAACAATTTCTTCCCATTCCACAATATCTATTATACATTTTGGTTCTTATACTTTCAGTTTCTCACACCATGGAGACAATATGATATTTATGCATGTCTCCAATTAATTTCACTCAAGATGCGTCCATTTTGCTATAAATGTCTGAAGCTTATCCTTCTTCATAGTTGAGTAGTACTCATGTGTAAAATACATCTTCTTTTCTATCTATGAAAAAACACTGAGATTTCATGTCACTACAGAAAGAATGGTATCATCAAGAAACCAACCAATGACAAAGGCTAAAGGGAGTTTAGCCTAAACTCTTTGTGTTTTTTTTTCTTTGTGACCATTACCTTTTAGCCACTTGGAAATGTGCATTTCTGTTAGTAAATGAAGAATTTTTAGTTGACTTCGGCTCATCGTTCCTTGTCCCCAGTATTAACATGCTACAGAAACTCTGTGACTTGGTTATACATATTTTAAGTGAGAACAGAATATTTAAAAAGCATATTAATTAACAACTTATAAGAGATTTCCAAACTTTCAATTTGTTTATTTAAGAGATTTCTAACAATTTACTTTTCATTGACATTGCACTGGGGTTTCTATTAGTACAGTTTGTTGTTGGACAGGGGTGGGGCAGATAAAAGCTCTGTAGATTTAAATCACTTTTCATTGTTTGTGAAGATTGTTGCTGTTCAGGATTTAGCTGGAATAATAAGCCATCCTTAAGTTCAGTCTCACTTCAGGCTATAGAAATAATTATTGTATTTTAATAAATACCACTTTTTCATAGATGTGTTTAACCTTATGCCTTGTTTTAAGTACTTATAATGTATGAATTTATGTAATCTTGACAAAACCATTATGAGGACTATATTCTCTTTTCTTTTTTTAAATTTTTTTATTTATTTATGTGTGTGTGTGTATGTGTGTGTGTGTGGCCAGCTCAGCCCACCAGGGGGTGAGGCTGGCTGGCATGTGGTGTTGGGGGATTGAACCGCGGTCCCTGTGCTTTGCTAAGCTTGTTCTAAGTAGGTGCTTTAGACCACTGAGCCATCTCACCAGCCCCTATATTCTCTTTTCAATGTGAAAAATAATATAGGAAATGAAGTTACATTCACGATTAAAACTATCACAAGAAGAAACAATAGCACCTAAACAATTAAACACCTGTTAAAGACATTGATATTAAAATAAAAAAGAAGCCCTTCACAGAAATAGAAAAACAATATTCAGGCCTAGGTGACCCTACTTACCAAATCAGTACTGAGAATAAAATGCTATCATTTTTCACAAAGGCATTCAAGCTCTTTTAATAAATAAAATAAGAGGAAACATTGCTTATGTAATTTCATGATACTAAAATTACCTTGGTAACAAATTAAACTGGGGTACTCCAACAAATATATCTCATGAACTAAGTTGGAGGGGAAGGGAAGGGCTTGAAGGAAAAGGAATGAGGAAGGAATTGAGATCCGTTAGGTGCTACTGGGATGTGTCAGATAACAACAACTCGGGTCAGCTCCACCCAAGGAAAGTAAGCGTCTTGTGCTGAAAAAAAAGGACAAATGAAAAATAAATAAGGACATTCAGTGATGAAAAGAGAAGGAAGAAGAAAGACCATGAAATGAAAAAGGAATTAAATGTACTAGGTGCGTTCACCAGCTTCCTATAGGGCATGTACATATTATGCAGCACACACATGAACGAACAAACTAAAAAGACTAACACAGTTGTAAAAGGAAAATGCAGTAATGTATGAAAGGGAGTAAAACCAAGAAGGTCTTAACCCAGAAATTCAAATTTGAAATTATATTAAGGGTGTGCATGGAATTCAACATATTACCAAATTTAAGAGAAAAGTTACATTTTTACTTTAAGGAGTATAGAAAATATTTAACCAATTCTACAACCATTCACAGTAATTAATATTATCAGTTCTTATCCTTTTACTCAACTTTGTATAGGCTGTCTAGCCATAATAATAAGATAAGGAGAAAAAAATCAGTGGCATAGACTGGGGAAAAAAAGTGAAGCTAACATTAAAATTAGCCAATCTTGCCCTGTACACAGAATGTACTAAGACATTTCTGAAATTAAAAGATTTCAGAATTAACAGGTGAATTTAGCAATATGAAAGAATAAAAGTATGTATGCTGCAGTTGCTTGACATTATCAATACCCCCATTATAAATACTTCCAAAGTTATATATACTTATTTATACATAAACTCAATCATTTACTTTAAAATAGTACCAGAGAAGTTTAACGAAAAGTATGTGTAATACTGTATACTGAAAGTAAAAAAGATTAATTATTGCAATAATTCTAACAAGATTAAATTCATGTTCATTATCTGAAAGAATTAACATGAAAAAGATGTCAGTTCTCCCCAAACTGATTAAAACAGGGAACTCAAGAAAGACACAAGAGCACATAAATATATAATCCCAATGTGGGAAGCTGAGGTAGGAGGGTTGCAAGTTCAAGCTCAGCCATGGGAATTTAGTAACTTATCAAGATCCTCTCTTACAAAAATAAATAAAGGGTACCTAGGCACGAAGGTCCTAGGTTCAATTACCAGTAACACACACACACACACACAGAGTAAGCTCAGTTCCTATTATAATATAAGATGAATATTAGGGAAATGGACAAGCTCTCTCTCTCTCTCTCTCTCTCTCTCTCTCTCTCTC
>NW_004524661.1:10161392-10164366 GCF_000260255.1 Octodon degus | reverse complement strand
TTAAAAGACTTATGTCACCTATTTTAAAGATGTAATAAAGCAACCAGTTAAGACAGTGCAATATTACAGTTAGAGTAATAGAAGAATTTCAAACAATAATAAGCTTGGATCTCAGCTTACTAAAAAGCTCTTTTCCTTGTCTCCAGTATTAACATGATACAGAAACTATGATTTAGTTATACATACTTTTAAATGGGAGCAGAATATTTAAAAAGCATATTAATTGTCTACTTATAACAGATTTCCAAAATTTCAATTTAATTTTTAAGAGATTTCACAGCAAAATAAATCACCAACAGAGTGAAAAGCAAAGCACAATAAGGGCAAATAATCTTAGACAGTTGTTTTTCAGACAAAAGACTAATATCTATTACTGAAAAGAACTGAAAAAAATCAGATCCCCAAACTCAAAGACCCAATCCATAAATGGGCATCAAAGGCCTTGAGATAGCTCAGGGGACTAAGTGCCTGTTTTGGCAAGTGCAAGGACTAGGGTTTGATCCCCAGTCCTGCATCCCCAGACCCCACCCACGGCCCCACCCACACTGGCCCCACCCACAGGGCTCACTGAGCAAGGGAATGAATCCAGGTGTGGTGGCACATGACTGCAATCCCAGCACTGGGTAAGCTGCAAACAGGAGGAACTCTATGAGTCCCAGCTGCATAGTGAAACCCTGTACCAAATGCATAAATGAAAAAAGAAAATTAGGGCATCAAATGAGAAAACACTGAGATTTCATGTCACTACAGAAAGAATGGTATCATCAAGAAACCAACCAATGACAAAGGCTAAAGGGATTGTAGAAGAAACAACCCTTCTCCACTATTAATGTGTACAAGGACTATTATAACCACTGTTGAAATCAGTATGGAGATTCCTCAGAAAACTAGGATTAGAAATTGAATTGATCTAACTTTTCCCCTTCTACATCTCCTACCAGAAGAATTAAAAGCATCTAACACAGTGATATACGTGAACCCATGTTTTAGAAGCAAGTTTTTAATAGCTAAGTCTTAGAAATATCCATATATATGGATATCTCAAATAGATACTCTATTTTCCGGTCTATCTTGCTCTTTGTTGTTCAGTTCAAAACCCCCATTCATTTTCTTTACCAGTCTGCATAGCTACCTTAAAACTAAATTTTAAGTCCCTTTGTCCACATTGGATGCCTTCCACATTCTTCCATCCTGTCTTCCCTTCCCTCTGTCCAAGTTGAGCACTAAGCTTTCACGCTTCCCTTCATTCTACTTGCGCTTCAGTTAAAAAAATATGCCATGTTTGTGACTGTAACTGCGGCCAAGTGAATACAACATTCTGATTGTTTCTGGACTTGGTTTTTTTTTTTCCTTTAAACAATTACTTGAATGTATGATGCTATTACCATAAATAGCTTGGAGGAAACATCTACTGCTGAAGATGTAATCAACTTTCTAAATTATATTATATTCAAGGAAGTAAAGATAGAGTGGGTGCTGTGTCACTTCGAGTATCTACTATCCTTCAAGTGCCAGTATTTTCTAGAATTTTTTTTTATTGCTTCTTCCTTAGCAAGAGAATCTTCAGATCTTCAGTCATATATATGGATATCTCAAATAGATACTCTATTTTCCAGTCTATCTTGCATCCTGCCCTGTCTTTATGACTAATAGCCAGTGAAAGAAATGTCATGTTCAAATTCCAGGATATGTCTTCATATACACAGCATATTCTCGTTTTTCTTTCTTCCTGAAATCCAGATGTCAGTTTGATGGCGGTCGTTTGGGTAACTGTCTTAGATCATGTGGCGCATCAGGCCGGCGGGAATAACAAACGTTCCAGATCCTCGGTCTCCTCTAGCCCTGAATTAATCAGCTGCATGCTTCGTTCCCACGAGTGACAAAACTATATATTTTACTCCAGGACTATTTCTTTCAAGAGTTGTAAATTTCAGAGATATTTCAGATTATAACGCATACTGAAATTGATTTTCCAAAATTGGTGCCTGAATTATGTTATTGTACTTCTAAAAGTCTCTTTCTGAGAGTATAAATTGATTGGGACCAACATGTAGGGAATGCCCTCGACTGTTCTACATTCATGGTTTTGTTGCTCTGTACTTCCTCTAATGTGAACAAACTTCTAACATTCCTCAGAAATACGTGAGGAACATTACTCTGAACACAATTCCTAAATACAGGGCGCATATTATCCTATGTTATTTATATCTTACTACTTGCAAAAGCCATAATAAACACGAAGCTGCCTCTCAGTTATCGAAACTGAATGGTATACACAAGAAATCACGCGTCCCACTTATTCGCTCTGTTCATTCCTTTGCAGTTCTGTTCTTCCAGACTCATTCATCAATTTCACTTTAGTTTATCTCAGTTTCTATTTTTGGCCACTATTTTAGCTTTTTGTTTGTCTGCTCACAGATCTCCCCTCTCCACATCCTCTCTCCAGGCGGTCCCTCGAGAATACTCAGACTAGAATAATCCATCTATTCTTCTTTCAGGACCATAGAAACTTCGAGACCTAACATAGTTGATCATTATCAGCGTTTTCTAAAGTTGAAACATCCAGCTAGTTTGACAACAACTCGGGGATTAGCTAGGTTTGCCGAGTTTAACATAAAGAAAAGCTATCTAAAATATGTTTGTTCAAGGTGTCCAGACAGGAAAGAGCTATGGGCAGAAAACACAGTTCCCTGGAGGAAAGACAGGGTCCCGAGCCAAACTTTATGATGTATACGTTCCCAGGAGGAGAGAAGGGCAGCGCGGTGCACCTCCCCTGTCTGCGCTGCTCGCCTGCCTGCGGAGTTGCCTGCACCAGAACATTGCGGAGCATTTTCAGGGAGAAACGTGCCGCACTGGTTGGAGCTTTGTCTTTATTCACAACACATGCATGTGCCTCGGCGGGGGGTGGGGGGGAGTGCCTTGTTGCCTGCCAGCCGAGATCCTCTTTGACTCTGCTGAATAAGCCAAATGATAA
>NW_004524661.1:10147700-10161292 GCF_000260255.1 Octodon degus | reverse complement strand
GAGAGAGAAACGACGGGAGGGAGTGGTGAGGGGAGGAGGGAAGGGAGACAGAAAGAGAGGCACACTGAGATACAGAGGAAAAGACCACGCAAAAAAGAGGGAGGGGGAGAGAGGATGCTCTCTGGCACTCTCCTATATTAGGTCTCTGTGCAAAGACAGAAGGCTGCAGAGGCTGCCTCAGCCAGCTCTGAGGCAGTGATTCCAACTAGTGCCCGTGCACACCGTGGTCAGGACGACTTTGAAGAGGCAATTCATTACTTATGCATACAACACTCTAGCTCTGCCAAACTGAGAGTGCAAACGCCCCCTTGCTCTCTAATGTCTCAGAGACTTGCATCTTTCTGATACTCAGCACTATCAAGACACTCTGCTACTACAGGTAAGATGCAGCTAAGATTTCTCTATTTGTGACATCATTACACTTTCACACACTATGAACCATAAGTACTTTTTGAAATAATGCCTGGTTTGTGTTGAACCGCTTTCCCCACCCCTCTCATATGAATATTCCTTCATGTAAATAATTTCACAAGAAAAACTGCCACTAAATGAAGGAACAAGAGCTAAATGATTGTTTGCATTTCCGGGAGCTTCTCTTGCGTAGCTGGGAAGTTGAACTCAGCCTGGTACCATAGTGCAATTCATAATATGTGGTGTTTCTAACTGCACTAAATTATTCACTGTCCTTTGTATTGGCCATAACCCATCAATGGCCATTGAAATATATATATATATATTTCTATTTCTATTTTTCTCCCTAACTTTTATAGTTTGATGAAACTACTGATAAGGCATGCAACTTGGGAGGTTTGATCAAATCATTAAAATGTGGGGTAATTTACTCATTCAGAAGTATTTTGTTTACTAAGTAGGTGTTATCAAGAGTGTATAGGCATTCAATTAGCAAGGAGTGCAAACAAGTGAAATGCCTGTGAGATTTGGAGAAAAAAAAGCAAGCATGTTGATAACTCATACATTGCATGATACCCTCTTGTTTCTCAAGTTTGTGATTTAAAAAAAAATTACCTTTGTTTATAACAACTTCTTTTCCAGCTGTCATTATTTTTTAAAAATAGGACTGGCTCAGGGAGGGTTGTGCAGGTTTGATGCTGATGCTGCTGGAAAACAGTAATCCCAGAAAACAAAGTGAGAATTTATGAGCCTATAGAGGGTGTGGGGTAATATTGTCAACAGGTTTGTAAATTTTTCCTTTGCTCGGTTATGATAAGTTTGTCCTAAAGTATTAGTGAGTTGTAACTTGGATGGCATTCTGTTTTCCTTCTCAGGGTGCCAATAACTTGGGAGTCTAATTGCATTACCACATATGATTAGAAGTAAAAGCAATGGTCAAATTTAATAATGAAGCCATTTTTACTTGACCTTCTGACTTAACCCCATGTAGGTGTCCTACCCATTATATCTGTGGTGTTCTTTCTATGAATGATATCTTATGCAAAATCTACTCTTAATTAAATTCTCCCAGAGATATTTGTATACTGGAAATCTGGAATCATTGTAGTAGCATGTTAATGGCTTTAGCTTTGACATAAAATAGAATACGCAACATGAGAGTAAAGCAAATCTTAATATAGCACATGTTTAACAGTGAAGTATTATGAAAATAGGAGCCTTTGCATGCATAAATACATAATTCATTGAAAGATTTGTGATTCTTGTTCCTGTGCATGACTTATTTCATTTTCCAATTTCACTTACAAAAGGTTGAAGTCCATGGGGAGTGTCTGTAACATATTCAATTGACTTATGATGTGAAAATTAAAGGAGAAAAGAATTATTACTACAGTGAATTTTTGAGGGATCTGGGGTAGTTGGCAAGAATGTAGAGTTCATTTCAGAATCTCTCCTAGCGTGTATTAAAAAATCAAGAAGTTGATGTGAAATATGTGTTAGCATGAGAGTAGAGAGAAGTTTTACAGTCTGGAAATGGCAGAGTATTTTCAGTAAGCTTAGAAGAAATTTTTGATAGCAAGCAGAAAAAAGGTATCAAGAATAGTATTTCCCAGGCATGAATGGAAATAAATGCATTTTTACTGTTACCAAATTTGAATATGCAATTAGCAAAATTATATCTTGTATGAAAGAGTTATTCGAGTTCCATGGTAAGAAAAGCCACTTACAAACTGATTAGACTGTAGAGGTTTTTAATGTTTATGTTTATTCTATTTACATACCTTATATAACTTCCTAAAGAATGCCTGCACTCAACAAAATGGCATATGTGGTTTTTGGAAACTTTTCAGGGTTAGTTTTTAAAATTACCAAAAAATTGTCCAGTATAGTCATCTCCTTCCCTTCCAAAGGCATATTAAAGATATTTTATATATTACAAAAGCACAAAATTTTTATTCCCACATATCAAAACAATATGCAAATTCAATGATTTATGAACACTTAACATTATGTTCATTTTGTTTTTGCTCCAGTCAAAATTTGCTAACTATATAAGAACCTTAAATATCAGATAATGCTATGTGCATAATTAACATGAGTTTCAAGATGTCAAAGTTTTAAGCCATTTCATATAGAAACTTGTTTTTAAATCACAAGTATTCTTCATATTAATTAAAATTTAAGTAATCACCCCTGTAAGTTACACAAAATACACATTGAAGAATATGTTCCTGTACTTAAGAGTTTGACTTTTTCTCTGAAGAAAGTTTAGAAAAGTTTCCTTTCAATTTCACCTTCTACTGAATTGGATCATATGCCGGAAGCTTATCTGCCTCTTTCATAATACCAGGTTAGGTTCTACAGTCATTATTATACTTTGATGTTGCTGAGTTCAATATGGCAAAAATCATTTTAGGTAAGATGGCATTTGGTTAAGGTAGCTTTGAGATCCTGGATAATATAACAATAGTTGAAAACAAAAGATTTCATTTCCTCGTTTTTCTGAGAGGGATTTGAACTCTGTTCTCAGCATGTAGTATACATAAATTATTTATAACTTGTGGAAATAGAGTCTGTTTTCCTTGATGTGGCAATGGTTGAGAGAAATGCTCCTTGATTTTCTACATAAATTTCCGTTTCACAGTTCTAGGGAACCACATAAGCCCTTGTGGACAGTAACTCTAAGATGACCAAAAAGTAGGAACAAGATCATAATCCAAGAAATTTTCATGATGACATTAATATTATAACATGAATATTAAAAGTTAAACTGAAATTTATTTAAACCATGAGGAGCTTCCAGCTAGTTTTATGATTCAGTTTCTGCTCTTAATTGTATTTTTACATTATGGAGTAAGGCTTGAAATCACAGCTCTCTGCTGATCTTTGGTGGCTCACAAGTAACTTGGTTTCTTTATGCTGCCTACAGGTACAAGACAAAGCTGACCCTTAAGAATTTTTTTTTCTTGGACAGAAATACTGTGTTTTAAGTCACCTGAGGTAAAATATAAGTACTGTTCAAAGAAAGATTAATATAACTATACAATGATAATTGTGTATTTTGTAGTTCTAGTCTGTATGTAGAGGTCATATCTCATGAGACTGAAAAAGTCATAAACATGGAATGACAAAAATATAGGTATTGCGTACACCAAATTATTGACACTCTTTCTGAGCATGTTTTGCGCAGTCATCATTACAGAAGTAGAAACAAGTAAACTTTGCTGCAATGAGTTCTGATACAGAAAAAACTGTTTATTCAAAAAAATGCAAAATTACAAGGTCTATTATTGGCTTTAATTTTCCCCCCAATGTTAAACACAATAGTTTTCAAAGAACTTTATGTAAATATATAATGCCCATTAACACTAAAGACAATTTTACTAAAAGCTTGTTTCATTTGTAATTCTTTAGAAACCTAAGATGTGTACCAGGTGAATGATTCCAGCCATAATTCCATACATAAATATGTATGTGAAATGCAATGGCCCTAATTAAAAAAGAAAAGTCCTAGTCATTTTCTTTTTTTAAACCATGTGCATGTAAGATGCAAAACACTCTTGCTTTATGCATTAGCATGAATACTACCCAATAACAACATCCATAACATGGTAAATTCATAAGTGAGCGCACAACCTGCAGAAAGGTTAAATTGTTGGTTTTGTAGTGCATGAAAAGGCAGAGATTAAAGAGCTTCTCCTAACATGAACTTTCTTCATTAGATTAAAGGACTTTCTGACATTTCAGAAAAGTTCTGTTTAAATTAGCTCTTGGTGTTTTTCTTTAATCTGTGCAGGCAAATATAAAATGCTTTAAGGTTTCTCTTAGAAGGTAACAGATTCCAATTAATTAGTGTCTGCTCACAGATACATACATTGTAAATACAAACCATAGGGTTCCAATAAAGAGGTTAATTCAGTTTCTACAAAAGAAGCTGGGATCAATACTGTCTTTTAAGTATTAGAAGAAATCATGCTACACATTAGGCAACCATCAAATGAAGGCAGATTTCTAGTTTGGATTAAAATGGATTTTATTTGTGCCTCCAAAAGGTATATTATTCTTATTTAATGCTATGGCTAAAAGGGCTCAAAAAATGATGCTATCTCAGAGATTCTTAACCCCTTTGGGATGAATAACCATTGATTTTCTTCATAAACTATATCACAAAAACTAGGTTGTTATACAATGCCATTTGTTATTGTTTTGTTCAAAAATTAATCAGAACATTGAATTGTATGAAGGGAAGAACAAATGGTGAGCCTTTATTAAAACTATTATACTTTAAAAATCACTGTATACCCATTTACTACAATAAATCTGAAATTATGCATTCAGAGTATGTTCACATCATCTGGAACACCTAGAATATGTCCTTCCGCATCTTCCTTTTCACGACCCAGGTCTTCTAAGAGATGTTTCATTTCCAACCGAAAACATGTGGTGAGTCCAGATGTTCAAACACAATCGCTCCCCACAGGCTTACAGTTACAGGTTGATTCAAGAATGGTTATGTATAAATACACACATCAGAATCCTAATTTAAAATTAGAACACAGGCTGTGAAATGCATAAAAATGGTATGAGAACACAGTTGGCCATGTAAACTCTGTGCAAATGAAAAAACATCTCTGCTCCATTATTGTAGTACATCTGGTGTGGTCAAGTTATTATATAAATTTTATTAAATATGTAAAAGGACAGAAGGTACATATACAATCTGAGGGTGAATTATGGCTTGTCTAGTAGCCCTATTTTAAATAATATTTTTGAATGATATTGTTGGACCTTTTGGGAAATTCTTGGGCTCTAAGCATTTATCCTTTTGATGCATTTAAAATGATTCATTTCCTACAAATCTACAATGATTAAGGCATAATGAAAGAAGTTGATTGTAGGAATAATAACTTAATTGTGTCAATTTTCAGACAGTTTATTCCAACTTCAAACTGACAAGAAGAAAATCAGGAGAACTTTCCCTGTGGAAAGCTAGTACTTACTACCTACAGATATTTATGATACTTTGCTGGTTAATTTACCTGGATAAATAAAACAAAATCAAGTGCTACGGGATGGAACAGTAAAAGCAGCAGATAGATTTATGAACCACAGGGTGACCCTCCTGGGACTCTCCCTAATTGAGTCCTTTAAGATTAAGCATTTCATTGTTTTATATTTTCATTTAACTTTCTCTCCTCATTTTATAGTGACTTTTCCAAGAGTCTGAAGTTGGGTAAGAAAACCCATCTTCAGCATTATCTTGGATTAGAATTCATTGTGCATGTTGTAACCCATTTTCTCAATCTACTCAAGAACTGTCCTGAGAAACAAGGCTTTGTGAAGCCAAAGCTGTGAGGTTAGAAAAACCCAAAGAAACTCCTTAGTTAGTAGCTGGCCGTACTGTTGGTTCCCACCAAGATGAAAAGGGACGTACTGTATTTGCTGATTTCCTAAAGATTACCTTGAAAGGACCGAAGTATTGGCATCTAATTACCAAAGTTATTGAATTACTTGTAAATTTTAATAATCCTTCTCATTTTTCTACTGGATATTACATACACTGCTAACTCCTGTAACACAGTAGTGGGATTTCTAAAATAATGTAGCAGCTGTTAATGGTTGTGAAGTTCAGGGGACTGCAATATTACCTTTCAGTTCTGGCTATTTGAACCATGTGGTCTACTTTGTGCAAGTTTTTATTTTATTTTCTTTAAGATCTGCAACAATTTGAAAAATTCAGTGGTGGATGCTGTGGCATGAGAATATTGGAAAAATTAAGTAAAAGTTATGTCATGAAAGCACCATATATATGTAGAAAACAATTTGCTGTATTATTTACAAAATACATAAATCATTATAAATTTTCAAATTAGTAAAAATTATAGAGACTATAAAACCTGAAATCAAGTTAATATAAACATGAAGATGCAGTACTAAATAGTAATTTTATATTAGCGATTATGGTATATACTGTACTTTTATAGTAGTTGTACAGCTGTCTTTTTGCTATTGTGAGTGCAAAAAGATGGAATGGGGATGGTTGAATATCTCAGAAAAGAAGATATGGAATATGCCCTGCGTAAACTGGATGACACCAAATTTCGCTCTCATGAGGGTGAAACTTCCTACATCCGAGTTTATCCTGAGAGAAGCACCAGCTATGGCTACTCACGGTCTCGGTCTGGATCAAGGGGCCGTGACTCTCCATACCAAAGCAGGGGTTCCCCACACTACTTCTCTCCTTTCAGGCCCTACTGAGACAGGTGATGGGAGGTTTTTCTTTATTTTTTAGATGACCTGAGCTGCTTTGTGCTCAGAATCTACATTCCAGATTGATGATTTAGTATGTTAGGAAATTTTTAAATTTTTTTTTAAGGAAAAAACTACATAATTTCTACCAGGGCCATATAGCAGTGACATGTTTTAAACTGCAGGCATTGTGGTTTTGGGTCAGAAACAAGTTGTATATTTTTCACCCCTGATTATGGGAAAAAAAAATCAGTGCTGTCTTTGTGGGTTGCTCTGCTATGGAGAACAGCAGCTACTGTGACTGAGTTGACCCATTCTGTTTAGAAATATATTTTAAATGTTTAGTAATTAAAAAAAAAGTCATATGTTGATCTTTCAACTATGGTGGTTCGTGACTTCGAAATTGTTTAAGCGTCAAATGTAGTCTCTCAATGTAGATATATTTTAGTGCAATCTGTGGCTTTATCCACTTAAATCAATGGAGAATAAATCTTGCAATCACAGGAGAAAATACTCATGCACTGGAAACCTCTGTACAATGGTTAGAGATTTATGTTTAGTACAGATACAAAATAGTAATTCTTGTAGGATGAATGGAAAGGGGGAGAAAAGGATCAACAATTACCTGCTTATACTTTCTAAACATCAAAATGAAAAGGGCTTTGGTTAAGTTATTTTAAAAATGCAGCTTGATCAAAGGGGACTTTTGTAATAATACTAACCATTACTACTGCTGCATTCTAATATTGCTGCTAATAACATTTGTCTTACCATATACCACTGTACACTGTAGGCATTGTCCAATTATACATACTGTATAATGTGGAAGATAGCATCTGCATTCAAATTGAAGAAATAGAGTTGTTGAAGTTGAATAATTTGTGCAAAGCTTGCCTCAAACTAGGAAGATCAGAGCAAGAACTGAAAGGTGACACTGCGGTCCCCCAAGCCTTAACACCATTAAGACTTCCTAAATGATTTTAGAAATCTGAATATTATTAAATAGGAGTTACCAATGTATGGAATACCCAGTAGGAAAACAAAAAGAAAGTTATCAGCAGATTTTAAAAATTCACAAGTAATTATACAAGTTTGATAATTAATCCTTGCTGACAAGTCTGCTAATTTCATTTTCTCTCTCCCTCTCTCTTCTTTCCTTTTGCTTTTTTTAAAATCCATTTCTTATACAAGTCACCAATACAGAATGTATAGTCTCCTAAAAATGTCGAAACTGGGCTGAGCACAATTTTTCTTTTCATTCCCACAATTTATCAAATAGTTGTTTTCAATCAAATTTTCTAAATTATAGAAATATCAAAACAACAGCAAATGTCCTGTCATAAGTGAGACTTGATCTGAATGGGGCTTAGTGCATCTACCCAAAGCCAGCGTATCTCCTCTATTTAAATTAGGCTGGTTCATTAGCCCGGATTACTGTTTTCTCAAGTACTCACAAGGTTTTAAATCTAGTGCGATCTATGGAATTTATACTGCAGCATTATATTTGTCACATTTCTTCAATTAATATCAAATTAGCTGTATTATTACCAAACTTCAATAGATATACACATGCAATAACCTTTGGAAATCAATTGCTAACGTATTGGTAGAACCACTCCAATTCATTTCATAAAGTCTTTCAACAATTGATGTAGAATTTACAAATGCATCAAATATTTAAACTTCCGTCTCAGTCTAAATTGAAATTATATTTTAAAAACCGTTTTTATGAGAATCTCCAAGGACTTGATTAATTTGTTCTGATTTAGGTATGAGAATCAATACATAGATACCTTCAAATACTGTAAGTCAAAATGTATAAGCCTATACTCTTCTCATAAGAAGTTAACTGTGTACAAGATAAAGAGAGAGGCCTGAAAGACCAAACCACCCGGGATTTTGTTCTTGGAATTTCATCTAAAATTAATGATAAATAAGTAAATTTCAGTTGTTTAAGCCACCTAATCTGTATTGTCTAGCCTTGGCAGCCTTAGAAAATTAGCATATTAGGCAAATAAGGGGGGTACTAAATAGTGCTGCTTAGTAAATATAACCCCAGGTTGATTTAGCAAGTTGATGAGAGATGCATCTGCCACGATTTACAATTTGCTCAGGACTGAGGGGCAACAGAGCTCCGAGGCGTGAGGAAAGAATCCTTACTACAGACTGGTCCCAAGAAGGCAGAGGACAGGAAATGAGCCGCTACGTCCCCTAGGTCAGCGCTGGTGTGCTGGAATGTTGAAAGCATGGCACATTTACCTCAAGGGTTTTCCTCCTCAAAACCCATTACTCCAGTTTAATTATGAAAAAAAAAATTCTAGGATAAATCTCATTTGAAGATATCCTACAACGTATCTGACATATATTGTTCAAAATTCTCAAGGTTATAAAAAATAAGCAAAGTTCATAATTGTCATAGTGAAAAAGGACCTAAGGACAATGACTATGAAGGGAGTCATAGTACCTTGAATGAGATGCTGAATTAAAAGAACATGGAGAGAAAATGAAATGATTCTGAACAAAGTGGGGAGTTCAATAATTGCTATGTATTGATATTGGTTCATTTTTTCTGACAAATGAATAGTAATAATATAATATGTAATCCATGAAATTGGATGTTGTATATATGGAAATTCCCTATAGTAGATACACAATATTTCTGTAAATCTAAATTGATTCTAGAGTGAAAATATAGTTTAAAAACTAGAGACAACTAAAACAGAAAAAGACTCTCAATAGTAGTATATTTCAAACAGATAAGGGAAATCCAGCATAAAAATATACCTATCAGTTGAGAAATGCTGCTATTTTTAATGATTTGCATTCACTTGCCAGTTTATGAGATCTCAATTTTAGTCAAAAATAAAATGTGTCTGCATTTATAATTCTATGAAAATAATACCAAATTCTGTGCACATAATATTTATTTGGTTTTTGCAAAAATTCCAAAGGTTGCATAAAGACTGAAATGCTCATTTGCATGACTTTACGCCTACATAGTTCTTTTCTCTGATATCTCTAAACTCAACTTCATGTGGCCCAGATGGTGGAAAAGATCTGTGTAACACAAGTGCCCTCCTAGATGCTAATGAATGACCATGTTTTTAAGGCCTTTTCCAACAAGGTCCCTAGGTGGCCTCAGTGGTATGTGTTCCTTTGTTTTTCTTCTTATCAATCAACTCATGTCACTCTGCTGACAAAGAGAACTGTGTTTGGACTCCTACTGTATGGATAACTGACCACAATCCATGTAGTCTACTTTTTCCCTATATAAAATCACAACAATAATCAATATAAAGTATATTCCATGGTACTTTTTTGCTTGTCTGTGTTTTGTCTTGTTTTTGCTATTTTACTATGCTATTTTTTTTTCCTATCTCTGTTGGTGTTTCCTCTCTTACGTGTGCAAAGAAGTGACTGCTGAGTTTTTCACTAAATGCCAGTATCTCGTGGCATTGTTTCTAATGATAAAATTATATTTATGACCATTTTCATATTAGAACTGTCCCCACTGAAGAAATCATTTGCAAAGGCATATAGTTTTTGTCAATAGTCTTGAAAATTTTGTCACACTTTTCATTGGGAATTTGTATTTAATTCTTACTTTGAATGTTGAAAAAAATTCATTCTGTACTTTTTTTTTTTTTTTTGGTGGAACCGGGGATTGAACTCAGGCCCTTGCACTTGCCAGGGAAGCGCTTATTCCACTGAGCCACCTCCCCGGCCCCCATTCTGTACTTTCTTAAGAATAATAAGAAAGAAGGACTAAGAAGAATGCTGATAATCATTTGATCTATTGGCCATTTATTACATTGGATTTTTTTTTTTTTTTTTTTTTTTTTTTTTTTTTTTTTTTGTGGTACTGGGGATAGAACTCAGGACCCTGTGCTTGGCAGGCAAGCACTTATTCTACTGAGCTATCTCCCCGGTCCCTACATTTGTTTGTTGATTCATGATTAAAATCTGATTTCTACAGGGAAAAATCTTCCAGGAATGATGTTGTTATTTATTAGGGCTTTTTCCTTTGAAAAAAAAATAGATTCAAACAAGGAGTTCTAATTATAACAGTTATAGAATGTTTTCTCTTAGGTTCAATAATTTAATGTGCTTTGACTGCTGGAATTTCAATATAATATTTAAGTAGTTCAAAAACATGAGTTGTACATATGTGTTACAGTTACAGATTGATTAAGAAACTAGTGAGATGAAATTGACAATCATATGGGTGAGGAACTGATACAGTAAATTTCTATTAACAGAATTAAGTTTCCTTACAGTTCTGTGTTCACCAATCCAAGAGTACAGAAATTATTATTTTGAATCCCTGCCATCCTGGTCTTTGGAAACCATCTTCTTATAAATCCACCAAATTAATTATAGCTCATTGTAAGGGATTATTGACAGAATCAAGAATATGTGAATTTGTCTTAGAAGGCTATAGAACAGATTAAGGGTAGCTATTAGTTAGGTATGGTAAACAGCTTAATAGAAGTAAAGTTTGACACAACAATACTATCTGTTACCTGGAGTGCATGTAGCTCAAGGGTATGTATATGCATATGACAGATATACATACCTATTATGTTTAATATAGTTGATTGATGGTAAGATGAAAGCATATGAATTTTCAAAGTCATTAACTTTGTTTTGAAATTCAAGACTGTTTGCTATATTCCTAGGCAAAATCAAGTTTGCTGATGTAATTATTTTCTGATACATTTTTCCTTTTATTACTCATGTATTTATTGTGATTTATTGCATATTCATATTTTAGTTTTTTCTACATATACCTCCACCTATATGAGTTTAGTTCTCACAGATACGATGACTTTAAATGATAAACATATCAAATATAGAGCTTGGATTGACAGAAAGAATAAGCAACTCCATTGATTGTTTTCAACAGCAGACATTCAATTGTGAGATGTCATATTTGTATTATTGAACCAAATTCCATTATTTATAAAAAAAAGTTGGATCCTTAAAAATAGTCATTCAATGACTTAAGGTAATTTTTCACTTTTGGTTTAAAAGTTAGAACTGTTTTCAAGACAGTAAAGCCTTAATCAGAAATACTAATAAATGTGGCAGATTTACTTACTAACTAAAAAATAAGAAGAGTTACCTTAATAAACATGTACCAGAAATTGAGTTAAGTGGTTTAATATATTTTATCCTTTAAGAGATGCTCTGTACCCAACTAGGTATACAGCTACTTTCCCTTTTTCAGTGAGAAGAAAAATTTGTACTAATATTGTTTAGATATCATGTCTGCATCTTGTTCTCTAAAAAACTACTATGAAGATGACAATATGCAATTTATTAATTATTGTAGTTGTCCTAATAACTTGCTTTGAAATAACAAGAAATTGTTATTTCTTTCTCATTAATAAAAAAATTTAAAAGAGAATACTAAGTAAAGGAGCACTGGAAGAGGAGTCTAGCAATCTAGTTTTCAGCTCTGCCCTTTCATCTTCATAGGTGAGGTATATAACCTTAGATAACTCCCTAAATACCTCTTAAAGTCTGAGTTGTGTGTTTTTATTAAAGTCTTAGATTGTGAAAACCCAAAAGATACTATGAAAGTGTTGGGGAGATAGCTCAGTGGAATAAGTGCTTGCCTGCCAAATACAAGGTCCTGAGTTGGATCCCCAGTACCACGAAAAACCCTCCTATTAATTATTATTTTTAACACTTATATTCATTAATATTAGAGTTCAATATACTTAATAATTTGCTTAAAGTTGCAAATATATTGAGTCCTGTACTTCAGTGTGATCATAGGTCAGACAGACCCCAAAGTCATGCCTTTGACTATTTCTTGGCTCTAAAATTTTCCTTCCTCTGAATAACAATGCTTTGCACACAAAAATAAAACTAACATGAATGATGTAGATTTTAATTTCTAGTTATATTAAATTGATCAGTAAAGACAAATGATAATTCATAATTTCTACAGTGTAAGACAACCTAGTACTGAGCCTATTTTATAATAACTTTCCCCACAAATTCTGCTCCATTGGAAAAAAAATCTTAACTTTTAAAAAGTTTTATGAGAGATTGAAGTATTATTAAAAAGGGTGGTTGTTTGTTTTCTATTAGACTGTACACATGCATATACACAAATGTGTAATAGCTGTAGTGGTGGTAAAATTCTGTTTGGGCAGTGTTTGCATTAGATCAGTAGCTTCTTGAGATGGAACAGGAAATTAGAATGGGAAGTGGAGAAGCAGAGAAGTCCAATTAAAGGAAGATTGAGCCAACTGAAGATCAATCCAAGATGAACACTAAGAGCGCTGAGAAGATAATACAAATCAATATCAAAAATGACTGCTCTGTGAAAGGTGTGATTTTTCAAGCTGCTTTTCAGAGGACTACTTATTGTGTCAATTAATACCCTTACATTTTTCGTAGGAAGCTTTCAGGTGCCTTATCTTTAACTCCCCTAAACATAATGCCAAGCTGAATCCCACATGTCCCAGGCATTATGTTGTACAAACCTTTATTCCCAGCTCTAGGGTTTAATAGACATTCGAGCACCTGCTACTACAGCATGACATACCAGGTGCCAGGAATACAATAGTACATGATCCTTCAGCACGGTGAATGTTAATTAGTTTACTATTAACCAACAACATGCATCACTCAGTATTGAGTAAACAATTTGGAATAAAAAAAAAAAAGATTATGTCAATGCCCCATCAAGTAAGACAATGTTCCAAACACCAGGTATAGTTGAGGTCCTTCCCTACCTAGCTTTGAGAGTGCGTGACTTTATGCCCTAATTTGGCTGCAACCTGAGAGATGAAGAACCTGTCTTCCCTAATTTGTGCCTGATGCTGTTACAGAAATTGACTTCACACTTACTAGTTGTGACTTTAAAAAGTTACTATTCAAAAACATTTATAGAGGGCCGGGGAGATGGCTCAGTG
>NW_004524661.1:10146336-10147600 GCF_000260255.1 Octodon degus | reverse complement strand
CCTTTATAGAAAATGTGCTTGGAGTTCGAGGTTTGATCCGCTCTGTCTTCTCAGTTGATAATAACTGTCTGACCTGATAATTTGGTGTGAAAATTGAAAGTTTGTGAAGTGGCTACAATGTACAGTGTCTCACACATAAATATAAAGAAAAATTAGAAGGTTGTTTTGCAGTGTGACTAGTTTTCAGTGATTAGTTGAATACAGAGATCAGCTGATTAGGTCAATAATTGAAGAAGAAATTAGGGATGGCTGATCCCTGGACATTTAAGAAACACATGCACGGGTAAACGAATGTGCACGCACATGTATTCATTTTGAGCGTGAATTCTTAGAGTAAGTGAATGAAAATTCACAGTAAACCTCAATCTTTGACGATCTTTAGGGAAACTGAAATACCTTCTTTTTAATTACTGAAAGCAAACATTTCATATTTCTGTCTTGAAGAATACTGTATAGGGCATTTTGTGATTCTTGGAGAATGAAACAACATCATTTGCTTTTGACTATAGTTAAGACATTGAGTGAAAAATTATAGGTACATGAGCATAGCTTGTCTATTCAAAATCTCAGAGTTCTAAAGCAGTCAGAACTCTAAGTGACTAAAGAACAAATATGAAAAGCACCAGACATTCTCCTTCCATTTAGAGTTATTTCTCACACACACTGCGCGTTTTCATAGCTCTAGAAAAGAATGTGTGTTTCTGTGCTGACATATACTATTCAAAAAGCTGCATTCAATAAAAGAATGGAGTTAGAAATATTTTTCTGTGGTAAGGCATCTTTAGCAGGGAAGATTATTGATCTGAGCTCTTCTTGTCTGTGGATAGGCCGTGCGCCAACATAATATTTTAAATCGTATTCATACTTCACAGATAAATGTACATGTACGTTTGTCAGCATTCATCAGCTTCTAGGAGAGCAAGATTTTAAATGTTAGGAACAGTTTTTGAGGTAGGCGTAGTTATGCTAATCTGTAATACCATTTGGGAAACTGAGACAAGAGGATCGTGAGTTTGGGACACCTTATGCTATGTAGGGAGATCCAGAGTGGCCCGGACTATGTAGCTACAGCCTGTCTTATGAAACAGAAAGGGACAAATGCAGTTATAGAGGACCTGCTTACCATGACGTTCACCTGCTTTCTCCGTTGCCTTCAGGTCTTTATGGCTGTAGTATCCTTTTGCAACATTTTCAAATTAAGAACTGCAGGGGCTGGGCTGGAGAGATGGCTCAGTGGTCTAAAGCACCTACTTGGAACAAGCTT
>NW_004524661.1:10111381-10144988 GCF_000260255.1 Octodon degus | reverse complement strand
CACTGTGTAGCTGTAAAATGCGATCAGTAAATGCGCTGACATACAAATGAATATTGGATGCATATCTGATGAATAACATTATGTAAATGTGGTAGCCATTACGTCACACAGGGGCAGGAAAAGAATGGATGCACATGTTCACTATGTAGAGCCTTTGGTGTGCATGAGTCTCTAGAATGATAAATATAAAGGAAAAATTATGGTTTGGCAACAAATGGGAAGGCAGTCCAAAGTTAAAGTTTTTTTCACACAATATCCTTTAATACTTTTAAAAATGTAAGCCACATCATTTTACTTATTAGTAATAAAGTCATATGTGTTATTAAAGTAGCTAATAACAAGTGAATCCAAAAATACAAAGACGATATTATCGAATTTCTGTGTTGTAATTATTGTTTACCTCCTACCGGTTGTGAGAACTCAGTCAATTTACATCGCTTCCATGAACTAGAGTTCTACTCTCTAAAAGTTAGGCACAGTAAGATCTCTCCCCCACAGCTGCTGTTCAAACTAAATGAGAGAATCTAGGTTATAATCTTAGCTACTTTTTGATGCATGGTAATTATTAGTAAGACCTCAATATTTTTGCTGTCACCATTGTTCTTTGCATTATTTAATCATAATCAACACACTGTAAATGACCTAAGGTACAATCAGTTCTGATTGCCTCTGTGAATGCTTTTCTAGGTTGTTTTGTCTTTGTTATCACTCTTTTTAAAAGTCTTACTTTTAGCGTAACATTTGGTATCTTTCTGGACTCTTTTTGTCATTATATTATTAAAAGGTCAAAAGCAACAATTCAAATGTGGCAAATACTGTACTATGTTGATACCATGCTAGAAGATTTGGTTATTCCTTTCCTTTCTAGCTACATGAAACAAAATTACATGGACTCCTGAGAAGTCTATTATTGTGAAAATCAGTGGGATGTTATGTAAATTGCTCAGTGAAAGGAACTTAGGCTGTTTTCTTTATTGGTCTATTTTTCGGAGCCTCTGTATTTTCAGACATTGGAACCATTAGCTCACAGTCTGGTGTCCTTAAATAAAGGTATATTCTTGATTATTTAAGTATACAAACATGAGCTCATTTTTGTTTTAAAGCTTGTCCTAAAATTTGCTTAATTAAAATGGAAAGTTTTGGAGCTTTATTGTTTATTTTGGATAATAAGAACATTCATTCTCATGCTTAAAAATTGAAGGTAGATTGAACATTGGAACACTTGAAGAGTTCATTATGATTTTGTTTATATAAATATGATAGCTAAGAAAACACTCATGGTTTTCGAAATTCTTACTGCAGTGTGATGGAAGAAGGGGTGACTCATGGTGTAGGATTTGCTTATACAAAAAGAAAAAAATAGTGTCTTACTCCAGGTGGGCTGCTATTAAAAATAAGGTAAATGGAAAGCTTATTAAAAAAAAAAGAAAGAAAATTGGGGCTGGTGAGATAGCTCGGCAATCCAAGGCACCTGCTAGACAAGCCTAGGCAAGCATACAAGGACCATGGTTAGATCCCCTGCACCACGTACCACGCTAGTGGTGGGCTGAGTCTGCCACAAAACAAGCAAGCAAGCAAACACAGAGAATTGTCTCCTGGCTCCAGAGTCTGGGAAGTCCAAGATAAAGGTGTAACCTTAGCATCTGCTGATGGCCAGTGTCTTTATTCTGAGATACCCCTTTCTCTGCATTCTTACTTGCTGAATGGAGTTAGCTAGCTCTCTTCCTTCTTTTTATAAAAACACAATACCCAAATTAGGAGGTAATCGCTCATAATCCAGTGAATTTCCACCACTCCATTCCTTTATTTCTATCAATTTGGGGTTAGGATTTTAATATTTGCATTGTAGGGTCATATAGACATACAGAAGATAGCAGTAAGAGCAGAAGGTTCTCGGTATTTTCCAAATCTAGTTGATATTATTTATCACTTTTGAAAGTTATTTCAAATTTTTCAAAATAATATTTTTAGTTTAGAACAACTCTGTACTCAGATTATTTCTTATTTAACATTCAAGAATCTCAATGTTGTAATTTTACCCAGTATTTAAAGATATAATTTATCCAACAAGCCAATCTTTATAGTTCTAATCATCAAAAACCACTGACAGGAAAAGGTTGGTTCTCATAGACTGCCTGAATGTGCATTTGTTTACTTATAATCAAATAAAAGAAAACTCAAGCTAAATCCTATGCTTAATGTAAGTATTTCAGATTTTCAGAAGTACATAGTCTCCTTATCTGACCGCACCTACCTGGTGACCTGTGCTACAGTACGCTGGCTGGCTCCTGAACAGGACCAGGGCACATCCTTCAGGGAGATTCCTGTCCAGCCCTCTCTCACAGAGTACAAATACAGTGCACGTATTGTCCCTGTAAAATCAGTTATTTTTTATTATTGCTTGCCCTGTTGTCAGTCCATAGACATGCTTAACAAATACTTTGAACAAGTGAATTAATCTGGAAAAGAATAACTGCCTCTAATGTCAGAGAAGCTCAAGAAACAAGACTATGTCTGAATATTCCATGCTTGGTGCTTGCAAACATATAGAACCATGTACAAATAATAAGAACCATGTAAAATAAGATTAAACCTTGACTTTGGAATGTTCATGTAAAGCCTGAACTAATCATTGAAGCATCCACATCATGAGAAACTTCTGCTGTAATTAAGAAACTGATATTTTAGTTTGTGCCCAAGTGTGTATTTATATAGTCTTTTGTACAGCAATTTGCTTTGAGCAGTGATACTTTCTTCCTAATCCTGGAGATATCCTTCCATAGGTGAACTTTTGTGTCTTCAAAGGACATCGCTGGATCAGATCATATTAATTAAACTGCTGCTTTTTTTTTTTTTTACTAGAATAACACTGGTATAATTGTCCAATACTTGCAGCCTAAGATAGTTCAAGCATAAACATTGCTAGTCTCATTGTGATTTATCTTGTTAAGAGGAAAATGAACATAGATGTAAACAAGGACAGAGTTTTACAATTACGCCTTAAAAGTGAAGAAAATGCCACATACAGCATAAACTAAGAAACTTCAATAAATAACCAACAGTGCATATCTGTCAGGGAAAAATTCATTGCTTATTAATCACAAACTGGGTTTTATAATGGTCTATACTAGTTTTGTAGTCCTAGTTTTCCATCCCCCCAACTTAGCAGTGTTTTTTTCCTAATTAAATTGGATTTCTTCCAGCATGCCTCAGAAGAGTCACCAAGATTTATTATTCTTATTTTTTCCACGTGGCAAGAGTAATATAAATAGCAGGTATAAAGATTTTCCTTCAACCGTCCTTAAAAATTTAACTGAAGAGTTCCTCCTTGTATTAATGTATTCTAGCTATCTGACAAGATAATGCTCCTCTGGTGGTGTATATCTGATCTAACCTTTTGTCTTTGTCAGGAACGGAAAGATTTTTCTTGGAGATATCTGAGTTTAAAAGAATGTGGTTCATCACTTTAATAATCGGTCAAGGAGTGGTGTGGCCTGGTATTGTGTTATATTTTGGCATAGACATATGCCACTTAAAATGAAATGATTTATCTTTAAAGTAAGATTATTAACCAAATTAGCCTTCATGATTACGAATGGGAAAGCCAAATAAATGTTTTAATTCAAACAAAAAATTCCGACCTGAAATGTCACTAGGTTTCTGAGAGATGCCAATTTGATTGACCTTCTTTTATGAGTTACAAAAAGAATTAAAACCATGTTGAAATTGAATTTCATCAGCAGCAGAATCAGCTACTGTTTTTCCATATTTGGCATGTTCCTCTGGTTATTAATAATCTTTAATATTCCATTCTTCTTGAACTCTTGTTTTCATAGAAAGAGAAACCAGCTAAAATTTTACTAAACAGTTCAACAAAAGCATTTTGTTTTCCTTCATTATGTCTTCCCCAAAACAGAAAATAAACGCACTTTAAACCCCAATATAAACTTGTGGAGATCATTTAATTTTCCGAAAGAACAAATATGAGAAGTTTACTTATACAGAGATGTATTACTATCTGCCCTCTGAATTCCCCTTCATTAACTTAAGAATGTCCCTCGGTCTTACTTGTTCTCTCTGGGAAAGTGAAATACCATGATTCAGTGTTATGCTTTGCATCTGTATGTTCTCCCTAAGGCTCCTGTGCTAGAAGATCAGAGCTTTATTTTTTTTTCTTGGATTCATTTGAATGTAGAGAGTGTGACTGATTTGTAGGGCCATGCTGGGATTGAGGGTGCTGGGATGAAGGGAGGGTGATTGCTGGATTGTCCCACTGTTGGACTGGCACAACCCTAATCCCAGCAGTCTGGGTAAGATAAGAGGGGAAGGAAGAGGCTTGTTTCCTCCTTCTGTTCTTGCTGCTTTTGCTGTCTTCTGCTGCCGTGAACCGTTGCTCCTCTGCCTTGGGCCACCCTGCCTTGGAGCCAGCTGTTTATGAACTGAAACCTCCACAAACTGTGGGCTAGATAAACCTTCCTCCCTTTAACTTTAGGTGTTGGGTATTCTGTCTCAGCAATGAGAAGACTAAGCGAGATACTCAAAGTGAAGTTTTCAATGTTTTAAAGTATTTTTCTTAAAATATGCATCTAAGAAATTAAAATTCAAAAGGAAACTGCATATAACATCTGCTTTGTAGCAGTTAATAATTTCACAGCTGTCATTAAAAATTAAGGCACTTGACTTAATAACAAACTGGAAAAAAATACTCACTATGGCATATGTCCTTAGTTTTGTACAGTGTCTACATGATTGGACTATACGCATGTTCCAATAACCCAACATTATCCACTGTAGCATTCCAGATAGATGACGACGAAGGGAATTCTGGTCATTCTTGGTTTTTCATTGTCCCACAAATTAACTCCGGGCCTTGTGCTTGCCACACAGGCACTTGTGTCACTGAGTTATACCCCTGGCTAATTCTAGTCATTCCAGCTTTGAATTTTCCTGTTTGACTGTAAGATATGTATTAGGCTATAATTTTGCATGCAATTGTTCCTCTTCATTTCCCTTTAATTTTTATCTTTAAGGAAATTAAATATTAGAATTATATGATAATTATTTTATTATACAAAAATAGAAACTGCAAACATTCTTTAATGAGTAAATCATTTAGGAATATTTATATTTTTATTTATTTTATTTCATTTTTTGGTGGAACTGGGGATTGAACTCAGACCCTTGTGCTTGCCAAGCAAGCGCTTATTCTACTGAGTCATCTCTCTGGTCCCAGGAATATTTATGGACTATTTGCTCCCATGAAACAGTTTTTGGTCTAAGTTACAATTTTAAGATACTGTGAAGATAAACTATCACAATTGAATAATATAAAGCAGTATTTATGAAAACATATAATCTACAACCAAGTTTATATTATGATATGTCCTTTGAAGCACCTGTCATCTTGAAATAGTCTAGTTATAATATTTAAATATTTGAAATCTCCTTTTAGTCAAATTGCTGTTAACATAAAGAAATAGAGGAAGGGACTTCCTTGTTCATTTAAGAATTCTGACTGGATTAAAACAGAAACACTAAATCTCCTGGAAGAGAAAGTAGGAAGAACTCTTGAAGACATAGGGGTAGGCAAAGAGTTCATAAACAAAAAACAAATCACATAGGTAATATCTGAAAGAATTAATAACTGGGACCTCCTCTTATTGAGAAGTTTTTCAAGGCAAAAGAAATTACCAACAAAGCGAAAAGACAACCCACAAATTCTTAAAAAACCTCAGCTAACAAGCACTAAGACAAAGGTCTGCTCTCTAGAATCTATAAAGAACTAAAAAACATTAGGGCCCCAAAATTTAAAGACCCAATCCAGAAATGGGCATCTGAGATGAACACACACTTCTCAGAGGATGAAATTAAAGAAGCAAATAAATACATGAAAAAATGCTCCCCATCACTAGCCATCTGTGAAATGCAAATTAAAACAACACTGAGATACCATCTCACCCCACAGAGAATGGCTATCATAAAAAAATCGACCAACAACAAATGTTGGAGAGGCTGTGGGGAAAAAGGAACACTTCTCCACTGCTGGTGGAAATGTAGTCTACACTGGTGCAACTGTTATGGAAATCAGTGTGGAGACTCCTTAAAAAACTAGGACTGGAAATCCCATTCAAGCCAGCTATCCCCCTACTGGGTATTTTCCCGGAGGAACTGAAAACGTCATATCATAGTGATATATGTGTACCAATGTTTATAGCAGCACAATTTGTGATAGCCAAATCGTGGAAACAACCATGATGCCCATCACCTGAAGAATGGATGAAAAAGATGTATTTTTATGCAATGGAGTATTACTCAGCTATAAAGAATGATAAAAAACAAAAAAAAAAGAATTCTGAATGGAATGGAAGTATTTCTTACTATTAAATATGACGAAATATAAAGTATGCCACACCAAGAGGCATATAATCTTTGTTTGATAACTCAAATATGATGTCTGGTACATTTGCCTTCCTGAAAATTTTTATTCTGAAGATGCTCCTGAGGGCCTCAGTGTTTGCCTCCTGTGTATGAATTCTCCATGTGTGATTATTGTACGTATCTCAAGTTGGTTCCAAGATGCAGCTGGAGAAAATGGCAGTGCCTTTTATAGGTCATCTAACACAATCACTACCCTGTTATCTTGGACCACCTTGAAGTAGCCACTGGGATCTGCCAGGCAGCGTCCTGACACTTGAAGTGCTAAGTCCCTATATCTAGAAGCAACTTACTTCCTCTTGCTGCTGAAGTTTCTAGAAGGTTCTTCTGTATGGCAGGCAAAGGTATTTTTCTATGTGGTGGTCCCTGCAGACAGTCCTTGCAGAGCACTGCTAATAGTTCAGGTGGTAGGACTGGGAGGACTTCCTGCCCACCTTCTCGGTCATTCTGACCTGCTCTCTAGGAGGGCTTTGAGTGTTTCACCATTCTCTAGATGGGGATAAGGCAAAGAAGAAGTGTTGAGTTACATTATTAAGCCAGATAGCTAAAATAATATCAATCAGGTTAATTTATTTTAATTGCGTAAATATTCCTCTAAAACATTCCTCTCACAATAGTGGTATTTTTTTCCTTTTATTATTGTAAACCCAGTCTCTACTAATGTTATGTACATTAACTTTCTCTGATCTTCAGTGGATATCTTCCAAGACCTTCCAGAGTTGTGCAGAGTTTGAAATGTTATTAAACTTTTTTTTTCATGTATATGACCTATATAATTAGGCAAAGGGAGAGATTTATAATGACAATAAAATAATATAACAATATACCATAATAATTTTTTGTGTATATGATTAATTTTTACACTCAAATTTTTTTTTTGTATTGGTCTTTTGGAGACAGGGTTTCAGGCTGGCCTTGAACTCACTTTGTAGCCCAAGTTAGCTTTTTGCCTCAGCCTCCCAAGTGCTGGGATTACAGGTGTGTGCACCATGCCCAGTCTCAAATTGCTGTATTGTACTGTGGTTACTCTTTGTTTATGATGATGTAGGGTGACACAATGCCTCTGTGATGAGACAGACTGAAATAAATGACTGACTTAGTGATATAACTAGGCTACTGTTAACTGCTGATAAACAGCAGAAAGAAAATTGTGTCTTGGATAATCTAAATAGTGGAAAATAAATCTATGCATAGGAGGGTGATTGTTTATTTAGCAGAAATGGATTGTATGATATGATTGTGTTCCTTGCCACATTGCCTAAAACCTTCCTAGCAATATGCATATATCTTTGGCTTTAATTGTACCCCCTTCTTTTCTGCCTTTGTCATTCCTTTGAATAATCACTTTGGCTTATCTATCATTATTGATGCCACACTATCTTTTTTTTGTTAGGGTATAAGGGATCAAACTTAGGACATTGCCCTTGCCAGGCAGGTATGTATGCCCTTGAACTATATCCCTTGCTCCACACAAAGTTATATGAAATAATGTAACACTGACATGACCTCTGTATTTTTCGATCTCACACTCTAATGAAGAACATAGACATTATTCATTTTTAAAATTAAGAGCAATGAAGAAGTCACACCCAGGATGAGAAAAATAGGAGCTATTTATATATTTCAATGAAGGAGACAATAGGGAGTTATTTCTTGACTTGGTTGCAGTTCTGTATTCTTCTGTTTGAGCTTTTAATTTCAGGAAAGTCTTCACTACAATCTCACTTTGGAATCTCCCTTAGTGGGTGTTCTCTTAGTTGTTCTTGTCTGTCCTGTTGTCTGTATTTCAGATTTCAGCCAACCAGTCTAGATTAGGTTGAACCTAATGTGAGACTTGCACTTGTGTCAACACGGATTTGGATTACAGCTCTGACAAAAATAGACTGAAGTAAAATGTTTACATTTGCTTCTTCAGGAAAGTGAAAATTACATGAAGAGGTCATCTTTTCATACTTTCAAGTGTAGCTTCTGGTATGGTTCTTAGCATATGATATTGATGGTTCTTAGCATAGATGCATTCCTGAGCTCAAATATTAGGTATTGTTTAGATAAGGGTCTATCAAGCTTATCCAAACAAACTGTCTTTAATGCCATATTTTTTTATCCTTTTTACTTTTTTAAGTTAAATAATAAAAAGCATAAAAAGATACAGAATTTCAATTCAAGATGATAGGAAATCAAGAATGGCTATTATATTGTGTTTGTTATCTTCGAAGTCGTTGCTCACATTACCAGACATAGGCATGTAACACTGATCAAACAATATAAATCCAAACTATTCTTTTCAATAAACAAATAGAAATTAGAAGTACAAATATCTTAGCTATCTCTCAGTGTATTTATTTTTATACTTTATCCTTCCTTTTTTTCTTGCTTTCCCCCATCTCAGTTGTTCTTTCCTTTCAAGTGGGTTCTTTCCCTTTCAAATATATCTATTTTACCATTTGAATTTTATTTTTCACCTTTTGATTCATTTGCTCCCTTGCTGATTACTTAGTATTCAGTATATTCCAAGTAGTATTCAGGAATCAAACAAGGTCATTAGAGTCCTTGCCATAGTTTAATGACCTTACTGTCTAAGGTTGCCGGCTTATAAATATCTGAAGTTCTCTACTGTGTAACCATATTTTAGGTCATTATCTGTTTTTTATCATAGCATTTTATGATAATTCCTCTAATATCACTGACAAAATTTGATGAGATTTGCTTTTGCTTTGGATTTTCTACAGGAACCTTCAATATAGAAGATGTTTATAAATAGAAAAGGACATAGGAGAAAATAAGAGTCAGAGAAAGTTTGAAGGCTATGGGGGAAATATCTGATACTTACAGACAAACTATACCAGTACCACCTCAATTTTCTGTTTAGGCAATTATTTCTTATGGCTATAAAATACAGAAGGAACTCTAGAGACTTGTATTTTCTCCTAGAGACTATCCACAATTTGTGTTAGTATTCCCAGTCAGAAAGGGTCTGGGTTTTCCCTTGCTAAGAATATGACTTTGGGCTCATTAGGTATTCCTCACCACCAAAGCACATGCTAAACACAACTTTGTAAAATGAATCAAGGAGACTTCTAATGTGGTATTTTAATCAATGGCCAATTCATTAATAAAATATCATGGTACTTGTCAGCCATATCAATTTGCCTTACCTTGTTAGCCTTGGTGTCCAAGTTTTTTAAATTCCTGTGACCTGCTTGTACCTGGTACATCTTGAGACAAACTTCTCCCTCTTCCTCAATCCTTTTTTCTGCAAGAAATAATACTTGGGGTTGGAGAGAGTCAAATACTTGAAACAATGCATGTTAGCCTTTTCTTTGTTCTTCCATAGCTCATTTCTAGAAAGGTATTGAAGCTAAAGGTAAAGTACAATGTCAAGGCTATGAGAACAGGACGACAGATGATGAACAATTAGATAAAGTGGCAATTGACAAAGAAAAATAACAAAACGAAATGTAAGGTGCTCATTTGTCTCGTAAGACTCCAAAGCTTAGTCTCTCATAGGACCTACTTAGGGCTTCCACTTTGTGTGAAACAAATATTCCTTATTAAGCTAAAATAGTTGCTTCTAGAATGACCAGATTGAGTGAAATAGCTCTGTGTTTCACAGGCCTCATAAATTCTTAAATGCTTTGTTGGAAACACAAGCTTTAAATAGATGCCCTGAGAGCAAAAGATTCAAATTTTCTAGCAAACAGTTCAAAGTATTTTCTTGTTTTTCATTTGTAGGATCATTTTGGTGGTAGTGAGAGTTCCTAGTGGGTTCTTTTCTGATTTAGTATATTTGACAATATTTCTCAAAGATCATCTAATTGGAGATATGCAGAGATATTTCAAGTGATGTATTGGTAAAAATTCATTATGAAGGAATAGAGTTAAAGAAATATTTTTTTGAACAAAACACTGTGCAATAGAGTTTAATATGTATAAATTAAACCTTCTACTTGGAAACATACTAATAAAAGCAATGAATTAAACATCAGGACCAAGAGATTCGGGCTTATTAATACAGTGTAACTCTATTTAGCAAATCCTAATTTGCTGAACATTGATGCTATCAGTAAAGTTAATAAGTAAGAAAAACTGTATCCAGCAAAATACCAATGTATAAAATATTAAACTTTAGAACTTAATAAAGATATAATGCAATATTAAAAGTTGGAAGTAAAAGAAACTTAATAATTTTGAACTGGTATTATAGCATTATGGCTGTCTGAGTTACAGAAAAACACGCTGGTAATGTTAATGTACTTGTCTTGCTTTGCAGGCCATAAGCAGCAAGAGTGAATTCTCAAAAAGAAAAAATAAGAAAAAGCCACCTCTTTTGTCTCTCAAAATTTTAGATTTTCAGATATTGCATTTCAAAGCCATCTAGGGATATACCTCGCTCTTTGTATTGACTACAACTCTAAACTGAAGAGTTTCACAATGTATTAAGTGATGAGAATGATAAATGTGTTGTTTTCTTTTCCTTTTTTTTTGGACTCCATTCATCACAATAATTCTTTCTTAAACTGGAGATTTTAATGAAATGTGCAATAGAATTTTGAATGCCTTTTAAATGTCAGGCATTGTTCTAGGTGACGGGGACACAAAGATGCCTAAGACAGCCATGTATTCAGCCCTTATGAAACACATGTTTTAAGAAAGGATGACAGATGAAGAACAATTAAATAAAGTGGTAATTGACAAAGAAAAAAGTAATGCAAGATATGCATAGTAAGGAATGACTTTCCTGTGACCTATAAAGCTATAATTACATAAGAATGACAAACCTTTTGGTTATATGAGATTTGCTTATTCCTATCTAATTGAGACTTATGAGTATCAATTTGGAAAAGTTTCCATGTTACTCTAAATACAGGATTGATATTTTTTGAAATTGACATACTGTAAAAAGTTCCTCACATCTTGTTGTAAAGAAAATTGATACCTACTGTTGATATCCTTTTACTAATCAGTGTTTACCTATGGTTTTCCAGAATGAATTCACCAAAACATCACTCTAGGGAGTCACTTTGAAGCAGTTTTTATGTTATCTTTTTCTTTTCTTTTCATTTATGTATGTGGTACAGGGTCTTACGAAGCAGCTTGCACTCATAGTGGTCCTTCTGTTTTCAGCCTTCCCAACACTGGGATTACATGTATGTGCCACCACACCTGGACTCAGTCACTGGCTCAGCACACGCAAGGGACAGGGCTGGTATGGCATGTGGAACTGGGGATCAAGCCCTGGTCCCTGTGCTTGGCAAAGCAGGCATTTAGTCCGCTGAGCTATCTCACCAGTCCTTTTTCTGTTATCTTAATAGAACTGTTATTCAATGGGTTCTGAAAATGACAAATGAGAAATATGTTATATAATTCATAAAGTTATAACGTGATAAAGAATCCTTGTTTTGTTTGTCTAGAGTTGTTAATGTTCTTAAGGGAGAGAGAAAGAAATTAGTTTTAGAGGTAAAGACGTATTACAGTGATACATGCATGCCCATGTTCACAGTGGCACAATTCATAATAGCCAGACTTTGGAAGCAACCCACACATACATCGACCGACGAATGGATAAAGAAAATGTGGTATTTTAACACAATGGTGCACTTCTCTGCCATAAAGAAAGATCAAGCTGAGTCATTTGTAGGAAAATGGATACCCATTGATCATAATGTTAAGTGAAATAAATTAGACACAAGCATAGGACTATACAGTATCTTTTTGTATGGGAAACCTAAATAATTAGGAAAGCACCAATCAAAGATAGTTGATCAGAAGTAGGGCTATAGCTCTTTCTCAAACAGGAAGGATATCAGGACATAGACGGAGTAGGGACAGAGATAAAATGGGATGAATAAAGGACTTAAGATGCATTCTATACATGCACCAGCTGCCTGTGAGGAATGTAAACAGGAGGCACTGCAGACGTGGGCTGAAAGAGGACTGTTTCTGAAACTTGAAGCAGTAAGATAGGATAAGGCAAACGTAAAGGTTTAGGTATATGGACGCCCCCCACGTGTGTGTGTGTGTGTGTGTGTGTGTGTGTGTGTGTGTGAACATTGATGATATTGGCACCATTAAGAAGAGAAGTCATAAAATGATAGCTACCAAATTACAGGTATAAGTAAACTGCAAGATGGAAAGAGGTCCATAGAGACCACTTCTAGAGAAATCTGGTACGAAAGAGCAAGGATACCAGATGGAATCTGTAAAAACTGCAGTGTAATGCATCTGTTTAGGTAGATTTTTTGAACAAGTTTCTGTCACCACTGAAGTTGGAATACACTGTATAACTGCTAATAGCTTACGCTCGTAACGGATTTTTTTTTATTGAAATACAAAATGATGGTGTGTCTCATGTTGATGGATTTTTCACATTTGATTAAGTAGTTGTTTGCTCCATGGTAAAGAATAATAAGTAGTTGGGAAGCCTTGGGCAAGATAATTAACCTCCAGGAGCCCGAGAATCTCTGTTTTAAAATGAGAATAGCATAAAAGCAATCCATGCCGTTATGGAGGCCAAATAAGATAAATTATGTAAAAGCACTTTATAAAATTCAAAGGGTTACAAACATGTAGAGATATAATCATCATCATTATTAGTCTTTGGCTGCAGAGGGCTTGCTCTTTGGCTGGAGGGTACAGCATATTCAAAGTTAGAAACCTTGATTGATTGCCCCAAAATTAAATTAAAACATCTCTCAGCTACAGTTCAGCTGCTATCATAAAACATAGACACAAAGCAAAATGATGTACAAGATTCTATCCAAATGTAAAGATGTTTAGGGAGATTTTAATCTTCACACTTAAATAAAAGCCAAAGAGAATAAAATGGGCACAGTTTGAGGGTGCTCTGTAATTTGAATTATTTGATTGTTCTCAGTTATAGAATGCTAAATAAAAATCCCGAAAGTTAAAGAATCATTTTTTTAAAAATATGTTTCAATTCCTGTATATTTGACCATAAAATTCAGTGGATGTTCCTTTTTTTTTTTTTTTTTCAGTTTCTTACGCTATCCAAGAAAAGGCTATCATTACAAAAATTAGTATTTTCACCTGTCAGGATCTCATGTTGTCTTAAGATAAAGTACAGTAGATAAAGACTCTGATTCCATAGTTTGCAATGTCAAAATGGATTGTATGATCGCAGGAAAAAAAGGTAAAATTAAGAAACCCTAGTAGGAGACATTTTAGCTTCAACCTTAGGCAATCCACCTAATCTCTTTGCTCTCCATCTCTCTTGGACATTTAATCTGTAAAATAAGATTTATGATTTCTGCCAGAACAAGTGGTTGCCAAGGCACAATGCATATATTTTTCTTGGACAGGGAAGAATCTGCATCTGCATAGAGATTATAGAATTTGGTTAATATGAACTCTATTTACCAGAGATGAAACCTGGGGCTTTGACAAATATGTAGTTGCCATGACCTGTGAAATGTCCCATTTCAAATAAAATCCCTAGATAGAAAAATAGAGGAAAAATTTGAGGCAGAGAAAACACCAAGTAAAGGGAAGAAAATTTATCAAGCCAGTGAACACTTCCCTCTGATGAGAGAAGCATATATACATAACTGACAGAAATACAGTGTGCAGTAAATATATACATGCTTAGAAAAATGAAATTGTACTTTTTTGTTGGTCTTCTATCAGCATGGAATGAGGACCATTGTTATTATCATTGCAGGTGATCTTCTGTGTTATGTCTAAGAGCTTTATCTTAAAATTTCTTAATCTTTTCTGACATAAAACCTAATACCATGTAATTTCTTCTCCCTCTGGATAAAAGAAACAATGAGACTATTCATGGGGATTTCTTAATAAATTTTCCTTTTTTTGAGTTCTCCATTTTCTTTACTTTTCTCTCACTAATAGAAATTCAGAGCTTTCATTAGTTGGTGAAAGAAGGTGAAGGGCACTGAGTCCTTTACTCATTGCCAGAAAGGATCTTTTTCTGCTAACTTCACAAGGAAAGAATTCAGTGTTAACTTCCTAAAATTTTGTGGAGTACTGCGAAATTTCCAATAAGATATATGGCTTAGTCTTCTCAGCTATATCATTCGCCATCAGCATTCAAAAATACTGACCTTGAACCTCTCCAAATAGAACTTGTTTGTTTATGCTTTTTTTTTTTTTTTTTGGTCTTTTCTTTAATGTATTTGGTATAGCATCTAACTACACAGCTTGGACTCTTAGTGATCCTCCTCTTTTCAGCCTCCCCAGTCTGGGGTTATAGGTATGTGCTACCATGTCCCATCTTGGTGTCTAGCTCAGCATACCCTGGGGGTGGGGACAGCATAACATGTGGTGCTAGGATCGAACCCTCGTCCATGTGCTTGACTAAACAAATGCTTAATCCCCTGAGCTATCTCGCTGGCCTTTGTTTATGGTCTCAAGTTTTAAGCTACCCATTGTCAAACGTTCCTGAACTATGAATTGCATGATATCACTTTCTGGCTGAATCATCTTTCCGTGTTTCCAATAATTACATTGAATACACTCAATTTTTTTCTTGCCTTCAATGTCCGCTGCTCTTTCAGCTTACTCTGGGTACTATTGGTGCCAGCCAATCAATTGTCAATTTGACTGGATTAGGAAGTTCCTGGGGAGGTGACTGGACCATGTTGGTGCTTACTTACCAATGGATTAATGTTCTGCCTAACGTAGCTCCATGACAAAGGCACCAGCCAACCACAGAGTGGAACATCAAAAACCATGGGGCGAGTAAATCCTATTTTCTCCTTTAAATTGTGTTCCTCAGACATTTTATCCAAGCAGTAGGAAATCTGACCAACACACCATTTTGAGAAAGATACTGTAGTTCAAGAAAAAAGGAGAAGTTTGTCACAGTGTGCCTAGATCTTAGGTGGTGGAGTCTAGAGTCCAATAGGCTGCCAAAATAAACATATTTTTCTCAACTAGGTTAAGCACTGTCCAAGGAATGCTGGGCCTTTTCCCGTCACATGCATATGAAAAGTTATTTCTTTTCTTATCCCAATGCCCATCCCAAGTCTGTTCACTTTGATTGCAGTCAGCACCTTCAGCAGGTGACAAAAGCTAATTCTCGCAGCCCCCAGTTGTCCCTTCCTCATTATCCCAGGGTGCAGTCTGTCAGCTCAATTCATAGGACTCTTAATCCAAATATGTGGTATCTCTGGCTTTAGGAACTTCATTTTCTTTCATGAACTTTTCTCCTTTTTTGGTTTTCCACTATTTTTCATCCCAGTTTTCACAGGAATGCCCTACATTAGAAGGAAGCACAAGGACAGCATGACTCTTAAGTCAGTGTTGGGATGCATTTGATTTTTCTCTTTGATGAAATTACAACAAGACTCAGATTTGTTTCACCAGAGCTTAGCTTCTACTGAGTCCACATGATGATTAATTCAGGGGTAGGCACGTGCAATAATTAAAAGCAAGCAGCTAAATAAAATATGTAGTTATATAGAAGAGTTTGCTCTTCTACATAAAGCATGGCCCTGAACTTAACAGGAGTATGGCCCTGAATTGAACAGACCTGCCTGAAATTGAAAATAACATAGAAGAAGCTTGTAGAATTGAGATGCAGAATAAAAGCTATCCTGATTTAAACCACATTCTCAAGCTTATCCTTAAACAAAAATTCTAGAGTTTTCTTCTCTTTAGAGCCATGGTGAATGCTTAGAAGCTTAGAGCAAGGCATGAAATACTAAATAGTTGCTACAAAGGCTATATAGAATACCCTAAAAAGCCTAAAATAGTTTTTACCTGGCCCTTTATAAAGAGTGTGCTACTTCCTGACAATCACGTCATAAAGAATTAGAAAACATTTTCTTATACTTCTTCATAAAGAAGAGAAAAATTTTTAATTTTCTTTCTCTAAGTGCAATATTGAAAGATCTCATAGATTTCTTTCATGACAAGCGCTGAAATATCCATTAGTCAAGTATCCATTAATACTTAACACTCCTTTCTATCATAATCATGTCATTTGATACTTTTTAATAATTATTATATAAATTCAATAAGCATTTATAATCCTGTGCCATATAAATTCTTGTAAATATAGGATAAGCATAGATATGAGAGAAATCATTTGGAATTCTTTTTAGCAATTTGGTGTTGTTTTTCTCCAAGCGTATTATCACTTTCCCCTAGTAAATTTTTGTTTCGTTTTGTTTTGTCTCACTGTATATAATCTAGGCTGCCCTTTATCTCACTAGTTATCCCAGGCTGACCCTGCATCAGCCTTCAGAAGGCTGGGATTATAGTTGAGGGCCACCCCAACTAAGTCTCCCCTAATTAATTTATCTTGTTGAATTTTACAAAACTATTATTCTGCAATATAACAGGAAGGAATAACTTGTTCAACCCAGGTTGAGAATAATTTTGCTAAATGACTGAATGTGAAATGTATATAAATATTAAACTTATGTCCATGCGTTCCTCTCTAAATTATAAATTTATTATGGACAGAATTATATTTTATTTATCTCTGGCCTTTTCTCAACATCATTTTAGTGTCTAACTTATCTGACATTATTGTACTATTTACTAATTTAACAAAATCACTACACAATTGTAAACCAGAAGAATGGGGTAATGCCCAAAGAAAACTCATTATTTTTCTGTCTAGTATTAGTAGATTTTTGCCTCAAAGGAAAATTCAACATGTCTTTCTCAGATTTATTTCCTGTTTAAATGCCTTTGAGTTCACTTGCAGACCTCCAACTCCCCCAACTTCTGATTTATGTGGGGTGTCATTATCTACATCAAGGATAGATCTCAGGTGCAGTCCACAGCTACTTGCACGTTAGGGTCCCTTCTGCACTGTCATAGGATGGACAAGAGCTGCTGGATTAGGCCTGTACTGGCACAGCTATAGGAATGACTTAAGCTGAGCATGTGAATTTTTAATATATTGGCTCTTTTGTGTTTTCTGTTGTACTTGTTGAATTCTAGAGGATATGTTGAAGGGACTCAGATCACTTTCTAATCATGAAGAAAGAAACTCTCTGGGAATGAAGAAAACACATGATGTGAGCAGGGCTTTCCCAGGAGAGAGTAGGTCCTGCTGACACTGTCTTAGATCAGCTGGAAACATCATGACCCCACTGTGCTTTGTGAACAGAAAATATAGCCTGTCTACGTGTTGAGCCTCCTAGCCACCTTCCTAGTGCTCATTGTAAATTTCAGAGGGCAGAAAACTCATGCAGATACGAGTTAATATCATATTCTTTGTTAGCTTTCCATTACTTAACAAAGTAAATGAGATGATCAATACACAAAGAGAAAGGTTTATTTTGGTTCACAATATTTGTGGCTGCATCCCAAGATTAGCGGACCTTGTGGCTTTTGGAGCTATGCGAAGGTGACATGTCATGGTGGCAAAAGGTGCAAGGCAAAAAGTGCTCACCTCCTGAAAATATGGCTAAAGTAAGAAAAAGATGAAGAGACTGTGGTCTCCAAAATCTTCTTCACAGCAATGTCCCCGGTGACCTAGAATTTCTGTTGAGACCCAAATCTTAAATGCTCTACCATTTTTGAATTATGCCAAGCTGGGAACCAGGACTCCACCATGTAGGCCTTTGGAAGCGTACTTAAAATCTCAAGGAGTGAGCCCACATTCAAACAAGCATTTAGTAATTTCTACTGCAATAAAATCAAGTTGAACCTAGGACTCCGTTTCTTTTCATATAATTGCATTGTGAAAGATCAAAAGGAGACACTTCATTTTTAAAAGGAATCTTAGGAGAAAAAAAAATTAAGTTTGTTTCTGCTTTTCTTTCTTTCTTTCTTTTTTTTTTTTTTTTCTTTTGTGGCAGGATCTCACTAGGTAGCCCAAGATGTCCTTGAACTCATGGTGATCCTCCTGCCTCAGCCTTCAAAGTGCTGGGATTATAGGAGTATGCCACCACACCGGAAAGAAAAAAGCTTTTATGAACAAAACAAATCAGCGATTAATATATGTCAAACACTAGAAAGCCTGAAGAATTGGTGCAAGAACCACGGACAAATGAACAATATCTTAAGTGCTTCTTTTGCTTCTTCTAATGCATATATAATGTATTTTTAAACTATGGTTCGCCTCTTTCATTCTCTGACGCACTATGGACAGTCTACCCCTAATATTAAGAAACTCACACTAATGAGCTAATTGGATGACAAGCCTTTCTGATTAATTTGTATGGATCCCCATGACACAAGGTTTTGAGGAATAAAAGATATTTCTTCTAAAATATCACAAGTAACACTTCCGTACACGCTCAAGTGAACTAAGCCTGATTTTACTCTCTATATACTAGGGATGTTTCTCAATTTTCCAAGTCAATATATCCATATATTTATGCATTTTTATACCTACATCTGCTTCTTGTTTTTTTTCTAGTAATTACATTAACAAGTTGGTACTGTTATTGAATCCATATTATAGAGGTACAAGCTAAGGTTAAAAAAAAAGTTATGGCCGGGGAGATGACTCAGTAGAATAAGGGCTTCCCTGGCAAGCGCAAGGGCCTGAGTTCAATCCCTGGATCTGTCAAACAACAACAACAAAAACTTATGTAATATAGTTTAAAATTTAAGTCCTTTACTTAGTATCCAATTTTGTAATGTGGGTTCTTAAGAACTTCTCTATTGTACCTGTACTATTTATATGAGAATTCAATGTCCAACTTAACTTTCTTAAACACAAGTGTAGTCAAAGTTATTTTACAGATTCAATCTCCATCTTCCACATGCTATAGAATTCAGGCGAGATGCTTTTCCTTTCTCCCAAACTTTATTTAAAGCTACATGAAGACAGCACAGTGATCATGTATATTCATAGATTCCATATTATGTGGAGTAAGTAGATGTTCAGCAAGTGTTTGGAAACTGAGGACTCTATTACTTAACTGGTGATTTTCAATACTGTTATAATTTTATCTTTGTGAAAGAGCACAAAAATATATGTGATAGATTGAGGAATAGGGAACAGAATAGTCTTATGGGTGTGTAACTGGTTTGGTTGGGGGGCAGTGAGTTTCTAGTAGTAGATGGACTCTGGAGTCAGAGGACTTTTTATAAGTTTTCTTGTAAATACAAGGAATCTTGTTCAGTCGAAAATGTTCCCTTGGGTCTAACAGATGGGAGGACCTCAGGACCCTCCTAAAAATCTGTAACCCTAACACAACCATGCCATACCCTGCCACTCAGCACAAGCGATCCAGCATCTCTGATGTGGACAGATTCACTCCAGATAATTGTCTTCTCAACAGCTTTACCTTTCAACGTGAGGGACCCGAAGTGCTTTGTGATTCCTACATAAATGGCGTAGAGCCCACTGAGCAAATTAACGATCTTTTCTAGCAATCTCTCGCTGGACAGTGACTTGGGACTTAATACTGGAATTGCTCTCTAAGCCTCTTGTCATTTCTAATATGATCCCTGGAATACCTCAAGTCCTCACCTTACAGGTGTTCATATGAGCATGATGCAGAAATATTATTCACTTGGCACTAAGGCTTAGAACATAAAACTCAACATCATGGCTTTCAGAGCAATTATAACTTCACCCTCAAATCTTCAAATAAGTTTTTCATTTGATTAGATATAATCTGAGCTGGGACATTCCTCAACATTTACATAACATTTTTCTTCCACTGGAAAAAATGTGGCCCATGTTAAATTTATTTATTTAAATATTTTTCTAAGACTGATTGTAATGGCATGTGCTTATAATCCCAGCACTTGGGAGACTGAAAACAGGAGGATCACTATGAGTCTGATCTGTGTAGAATGACCCTGTATACCATGTACTAAATACATAAAAAAAATTCTAAATTTAATTGGCCTAATAATACTTTTAGATCGTGTGTTTGATGAGGAAGGACAGTAAAAGAGAAACTTTAAATTATAAATTCAATGTTAAGAATCAAATGAAAGAAAAATGGAGACAAATACTGAGAATTCGACAGAAAAGAATTGTGTGCTTTTTGGGTGTGATCCAATAAAACCACTTAATATTCTACTTTTTGCATTAATGTTAATATAAAAAAGTCTGGAAACTCCCAAAAAACCAACCTCTGACTGCATGGTCAGAAATTCTGATTCATTTAGTCTACAATATGGTCATTAATTTGCATTTCTACAAAATTCCTACTTTTACTTTGCTAGAGATGCAGATAACACCTTTCTCTTGGAGGTTAACCTTGTATTTATTTCATGTATACAAAACCCAGCATACGTGTGTTGTACGTGCCTGTGCACAAGCACATGTGTGCACATATAAGGAGAGGATGAAAGGACGCTGGTGCATTGCTGCTGAAGAATATTTATATTCTTTGAAAGTACTAAATCAAAACTTGAAATTGTGCTTTTGAATATTTTTAGTAAGAGTATTAACTTTACAGTGTTTATACAATTAGGATGCCTTATTTTACTAATAAAGTTTATGTGCACAACTATACTTTTTTTAGACTTAAAAGGGTATTGGTAGGAAATATGCCAGTCCAATAATTCACAAATGAGTATTTGTACTTGACATTCTTCTGTTTTAAAAAGTATTATGGAAGAAATTAATTGCATGGATCCTCTTGGGAGAAAACATCCAATATTCTTACTTCTCAAGAGCACAATAACATCTGTGATTAAGTACATCTGTGAATGTCTTATCCAGAGAAGCCAAATACTTTTTCTGGAAAAAGTAATTGCTCATGGATAAAACTTATAGTTTTCTTCTTAAAGAATCAACTTGTTAGAACTTCACTAATTTCCAACAAAGATTTACAGTTTTAAAAACTTAAATTGTACTCTCACAGGATATTATATACCTTGGACAAGAAATGGAAAGCCAAAGTGGATACAACTCTTTCTGAAATGCCTGCATAAGCTCTACAAAGCATTACATCTAAGCTGAGAAGAGATAAGAGCAGTATTTTACATAAGTATCCTACAATATTGAATGTATTTTCCTGTCTGTAATTAGAACTCTGATTTACTGAGAGAAATATAACTATAGGATAACAATTAGAATACAGACCTTATAATTACTAGAATATATATCCAGTCTTTCAGTTGAGAGATTTAAAGAAACACACACATATATAAAGCATGTATCTACTCGTACAAATAGACTTAAAAGAAAACACAAAATATTTTAAATAAAACATTACCGATAAGCATGTGACTACTGAAATTCATGTGAATGAATTGTGAGTTTATTTGTATAAAAATGTTCTAAATGTAACTTGATGAGAGGTAAAATTCAGTAAATTTGGAGCATGTTATTACATGTAAAAGTTTTGGCAATTTTTGCTTTTACAATCTCACCCAAGAAAGAATAGGTTGATCAATTTGCTGTGCTTTTTACAAGGAAGTGTTAGGAATTGTGTGAACATTTGAATACATTTGAGAAGCACACAGGCAATTAAACATTCAGACAGGTTTTTTTTTTTTTTTTTTTCATTCTTGCATGTAACTGATTTTTTTTTTTTTCCTTTTGGGGCATAGAATAAGCAAATAAAAAGTATCTAAATTAGTGCAATTAAAATTTTCTTCAAAGCAAATGAGTAGCTTTGACTATGCCTAAAACTGAGCCTTTGCTGAGAAAACCAAAATTTATTATTAAAATGGGTTTTGCCCTTGCACTGTGTTTCATTTTGGTAACCCCAAACTAAATTTATGGGCACAATCACTAAGAAGCTATATTTGGTGATTGAATAAGGCTGTAACTAAGGAAATATGAAAGTTGTTATGATGACTTTTTATTTGTAAACCCATATTTCTAATATAAAAATAAGTTAATTTTAAAGCTGAGTTGCCTACTCCAAGAATTGAGAACTTTTTCAAGCGTTGGTTCACAATTTATTACCCTCGCACTGGAAATGCAAGATTAATCCGCTGTTACATGGTCACCATTATATAATGTTACATCCTAGTTCTTTTTAAAATTGGTTCCAAGAATTTTCAAGTGATACCTCTACCGAGTGGTGTCATCCCTGTCAAGCAATGTTGGTCTAATTAGCGATGTATTCTATAGCACCGTAGAGTTTATAGCGTATGACCTTTTTTCCTAGGATAAAATGAGGACAATTTAGAAAGTACTACAACACCATGGACAACCATTTTCTACTATTAGAAGCTTGCTAATTGAAGAGTAATTTTTGAAGAGATAGGAAAAGAAAGAGGAAGGAAAGGGTAAGGAAAGATTGGTCAGTCAATCCTGAGTTACATGGTTGCAGAGGAGAAATACGTTCCTGTGTTCTATTACAAAAAAGAATGACTAGATCACAACAGTGCTTTGCTTTAAGGTAGATTTTACGTGTTTTCACAAGAAATGATAAATATTTGAGGATACAGACAAGCTTACACAATGTATTTATTTTTCTTTTTGGTGGTACCAGGGATCGAACTCAGGACCTTGTGCACTCATTCCACTGAACTATCCTCCCAGTCCCCAAGCTTACACAATGTATGCATGTATCAAATGTCACATATTCTATAAATATGTGCAATTTTTATGTGATGATTGAAAAAGCTTTTTAAAAATAGGTAGCATTTGTTGAAAGTTTTCTATTTATCACCATATTGACTCATTGAATTTCTCGGTGTAGTAGTTGTCAAAATTTAACTTACTTCTAGTTGATGGAAAACCAAAGGAGTTACAAGGTAGACTTGTGAATTTGTTTAAAACAGGAGCTCCAGTGGCGCAATCGGTTAGCGCGCGGTGCTTATACTGTTTAAAACAGACACAACAAACAGTTGTGAATTTGTTTAAAATAAAAATTATCTTTGTTGTTTAGATTATATTGTATTTGAAAGACACTGGAAGTTTCAGTTTGATTAAGATAAATGCTTAATTATACTTAGGAAAGTTTCCTGTTGCTCGATATCACATATAACTCTATCACAACAATGACGAATTTGGGTAAGGAAAATAATGATGACCCTAAAGGAGCTGCATGTAATTTTTGAACCTACAGTATTAATCAAATTATCTCCTGATATGCCAAAACATAAAAAAGGTGAAAGAGGTTAAAAAAGAAGAAGAAGAAGAAAATAGCAAGGAGAAATAAAAACATCCTTTAGTGGTCCAAAAACCCTTCTTAAATGTTCCATGGAATACATTTCATGCAGGCTCATTCATGTATTATTTAAACATTATTAAGATATATTTTACTGTCATTTTAAATTATATTATTTAGTTTCGGCATTTGGATTAATCTTGAGAATCAAAGACTTTATAAAGTTTCAAAATGATAACTCACCACAATGTGATACAAATTTTTATGAGAAATATGAATTTTTTTCAATGTACGAAATGTCAAAGTCCATTCAAAAATTTAAGGAGGAAAGAAAACAAGTTGATTATCTACCTATATTTTATCAAGTGTTGACAACAAGGGGGATTATTTTCAAAGGGTAGCTCACTGATTTATAACTTAAAAAAAATAGTACCTAAATACTGCCCTGACTGTCCACTCATGGGCACAAGATATTTTCACTCCTCCAAAATAGCCAATGTAACCTGACACAATGCCCACAGGCAAAGGTGTGTTGAGGCTAGAGACAATGCTGTTGACCCTGTCATGCTTTGTCAGAAGGAGACAACAAACTTTTTAACTTCAGAAACACAAACATACTTTTTATTTAATTCCAAATCAGCTAGGCTCTTGGGCATAAAGTAAACCTTCATTCTGTGCCAACAGTTCTTTCCAAGGTTTGTTGTATTCAAATTCACCACAGAACTTCAGCAAGCTTTGAGAAGCACTTCTCAAATTCTGCAAGGAATAGACTTTCTCTATACTCTTTCTTGGAAAAAGCATACCTGCATTTGTTATATTTGGTTTTGCATTTGAAAATGATGAAGATGGAGCTATTTTATCCCCTAAAAATCACAGTTATCTTCTTTCTTTCATACTTTAGAGAATGCAATGTTTTCTGTCTAAAGCTGCTCTTTAAACAAATCCAAATCATTGCCTTCCTGAATGTAAAGATCTTTTACAGTTTTGGGGAAATATGTAAATGAAGGGATCAGTAGGCTTGTGTTACTACAAAAGTGAAGAAAAGTCACCAGCTATGAAAATACAAGATAAAATGTACAACAAAAGAATGCAGTGGCAGGGTGACAGAGAGAGAGAAGTTAAAGGAGATGGTGATCATTTACTCTGGCAGTGAGGACAGACACATGGATGACAAGATAGAATGCTACAACTATGTGTGGTGGTGTGGGGGGAGAAAGCATCCTGAGAGAATGTGGTTTAAAAAATGTTCTGACAGCAAGAATTGGATTCTGAAGTATCGTCCTGAGGGAAATTGTGCAGAATCCATTACTCTGGACATATGTACCGGACGGGACTCAGTCCTAGAAACTGTTGTAGATGTTGACTCTCTATTAGCTCTCTGGGGAGAAGAGAGGCTTGTAGAGCTATATTATTTATGTCATTATTTTTGACTAGTCCTGAATAACTTGACTATTTTTGAGCTGCACTGCCTCAAAAATGTAAAACCAATGGAAATTTATTTCAAAGAGGGGAGGGGGCAGTGCATACCCTGAGTTTATCCAAGATGGGAGGCCCAGGGACACATATCCGGAAGATGAGTTTGATGACACAATCATGTCCTGAGGCACATCTCTGACCTAGACAGGGCTCCCATGATATCCCTGAGTACTGAACGATGTTGTCTACCTCTGATGGTTTTTCAGTTGCCTGACATTTCTTTGATAGAGAGGAGATCTTATCATACATATTAAAAAATAAAAACCAAGCATGAATGAGCTCTTCACCCATATTTCTTATAGGTTAATAGGGCTAATGTGTCTCTTCAATAATTTACTACATTACAGTGGAACTGAGTATTTACAGTCACCTTCTGTTATGGCTTTTTTCTTTTTATAATTCTTGTTTGAGGTAATTTTGTTCATACTTGTTACCAGATGCTCCATTTTGATTTGTCTTCTTTAGGAGCAGAACTCAGGCGTTATGAAACAAGAATACCTAGCCTGATTCCGCAGACAAAGGTAAAGAAGGTAAGAATGCCCCTGTAACTGTGTGATATCTACAACTATCTTCACTCCCCTGAGCCAGCTTTGTCAATTTTGAAATGGCATTAATGACCACCTATGAGGATTTCAGAAAAGATTGATTAAATAAATATGTAACATCATGATTAGCACTTGGTAAGATCTCAACTGATACTTCCAACTTTAGAAATTTGTCTTCATGCAGTAATTGTGGAATTTGATAACATGCATTTTGAATACTATGAGTAGTTTTTTCTCTGGTTCTCAGCTTTATCCAAATGAAAAAAGAAAAACTAGGGAAATAGAATCTGTAATATGAACAAAGATCAATTGTTTATACTTTTGATGGTGATATAAATGAATATGATATTGGGAGATTATTTCTCTATTGTGAAAAGAAAAATGCGAGCATCACTAAATCCAGCAGATTCATTTCAACATTATTTATCTCTTTAGAATTTTTGTTTGATTGACTATAATGGAAGGAATCAAGAAGATGTTGAATTGGTAAGGTTCTCCAAACCTAACTAACTGCAGCCCTTTTCTGCTGTACATTTCCTGTGACAACTGCTATAATGAATGTATTTTAGTAAAAGTCTCCTGCAGAGCAGTCAAGATTTTTGCCTAGGGAGCTAGAGAGGACCTCAGTGTCCACCCACCAGGATCTCAGGTAGGTGGAAAAAGGTAGGCAAGGCATTCAGGAAGCATACGACAAAGAAATGAGTGAATGGAAGCAGAGCTTTCTGTCTTTATAGCAACCTTATGAAGGAGGTACCCTAATTTTGTCTTTAAAAAGAAGCTTCCAGGGGATTTGTCATCCTCCAAAATGAGATGAGCCTGCTTAACTGTCTCCTTCATATGCTCCTTGTTCTGCTGCCTCGAGAAGGAGTTCTGAAAGGCAGGGATGGCAAGAAAAGAGATTCCAGGATCTCAGCAGACAGAGACAGTCAAGGCAGGGTCCTGTAAAGTTGGAACGGATTGAACACAGCAAGCATAGAATTGCTTTTCAGCTTTTGTTTTGCTTTAGTAAAACACTGCACCTTAAAATTTTTTTAGTGACTAGAAAACAAATGCCCTTCAAATAGCAGTTGATATGAACCTGGATGTCATAAATGAAAGAAGTTAGGTAGGCTGAAAATGACCGAATACAAAATATAATAACTGCCCCCAAACTTACAGATTGCATTTAAACAAATTTAAAAATGAGTAACCCAAAGAGTCACAGCCATTTACCTAGTGCCCACTCTGCCCCAGAAATCTGGCCCCATTATGTCACTGTATTCTCAACTACTTGCTAAAAATAATTATAACTCCGCTTTGGTGTGCAAGCTAACAGAAATGAAAAGAAGCTGAGCAATTTTCCCAAGGTTCCTCAGAAAGTACACTGAGATTTGAATTCAATTCCAGTAAGTTATGAATTCCTCACGTATTTCATTATACTGTGTTGTCCTACTCGGGGAGGTGTTGAGCGAAGACCATTAAAAATATAACTCAAAGAGTACCATTCACAGTAACATTATAAATTGAGATTTTGTAGTCTTGGCTTAGTGGACTTGAATGTCAGCAGATTTTCAGAGTGTGCTTTGAGACACAATGTGTGTTCAAGGAAAGGTTGTAGATGTGTGTGAGAGAAAAGGGGAAGGCAGAGGGGAGGAAGGAGAGAGGCTTCTTGGTGAGGCTAATTCCCAGGGAAGATTGCCAGTGAGCCCTGCTGTGAGCGTTCTAAATGAATTGTGGTAAATTTCTGAAGCTAGCTTCTCTTTTGTAATTGTGGGCATTTCATTCAGAAGTACATCATGCATCTCAGCTCTCACAGTTTAAATTAAATTTGCTTATTACTTTTTAAGTAGCCTGTCATGGATTATTGAGTATTTACTGTATGTTTATACTGTAATTCTCTGAAATGACATACAGTAATTGCTTTAGCTACTGCATCTGATGTCTAATTACTATAAATGTGTGTAAAGAAGTAATTAAATGGGAAAAAATAAACTTTTTCTCCTAACTTTGTATTACAGATGGGGCAGAAGATGCTAGTTCTTTCTCTGATTTTTGGTGAAAACAAATTCAAGCGCAAGCAGAGTGATAAACAAGCCACAGGGTAAACATAATCTAAGCTGTGGCTTAGTCATGGGCCCCAGCCAAGTTTTTCTGGGGCTATCAGAAGAGCCAGGAACCTAAGGATATACGAACTGATAGTGTTCCCTCTATAACCCAAGGCCAAGTCAGGGCTTTCTTTGCACAGATGTTTCTATCCCACCTTGCATTTTTAATAGAGAATAAAATAGAAAATCTATTTAAGACATTTTGCGTAAAACAATCCTCTACACATTTCTGGACTTGATGATGAGAGAAAAATAGCCCATAAAACTATCACTAAAGACAACAAACAAAACCAGGTAACAGTTTTGATAAATAACATAGTTTGATTAATCAAAGTTCTGTTATTTTTTAAATGAATGGTAAGCCAACAAGCTTTCCTTGTGGGTTATGCAAATTATGAAAAGCAAGATGGTGATACTATATATATATATATATATATATATATATATATATATATATTTAGTTAGTTGCTGTAATTTACTAATGTAGTAAGAGTGGTAGGGATGGGGTTCTATCTTAATGTTAAAGCCGTCAGAACTATATTAGTAAGGCAATACCAAATATCATCATACAGAATTCTTTTCTATGGGAGAAAAAATGCACAGCTGGATGGACTTAAAGCAAGATCTGAAATTAAAAAGACTGCATTATTCTCCACATCCTTCCAAGGGCAGGTGAACGCAGAGGGGCATTTTCAACTGCTGAGATAATAATAAAGATGGACACAAAGAACCCATTGCAATCTTGCTGCTATAAAGTTTAAGTTGATCCAATCTTTCTCTGACCTTTTGATTCGCCAATTGAAAAACACAAAAATGTCCCTCAGCTGAGAAGCAACTCAGCAAGAGTTCTAGACAACCTGTGGTCCTTCCCTTGAGCAAGAAGTTTGAAAAAGGACCATATCTGTATTCTACTTTACATAAATAGAGTTTTCCCACTTCGTGTTCCTGGCTGGAGATTTTCTCTGCTGGTATACATGAGACTCCAGTATTTACCTTTCTTTTTGGATGCAACAGTAATGTTCAGCTACTGACCCGAGGCTGGCAAATCTGTCATGCTAGGAATCCAGAGTCTCAATGTATCAATCAATTAATATGAAGTTGGCATTTTGTTCCCATTACAAGGAGGTAAAATTCATTTAGTACACAGAGATGATAGGTTCTTTAGCTAACCAACAACTGGAAAGATGGAGGGAAACACTTGAGATTCTATTGCAGTGCCTGGCCAATTTTTATATTTGTAACAATACTTGTGCAAGATAGTCTATGTATGAATAGACTATCATAGACAGCTCGTAACCTTTCACACTTACAACCTTTGGAGACACATTTTAGAAGATTCTAGGAATACATCATTTCCGGAACAATTTTTTTGAAACTTGCTTTAAAGATTAATCTATTTATTTACTTATTTGTCTATTTGTATGTCTCGTCTTTTGTTCAGTTAAAAAAGTTTCATGATCCAACTTCTATGCATCTTTTCTGTAAGAAAGGTGCATGTTTTCTTTGAAAACATTTCATAAAAAAGTTATCTGTCCAAGGAGGACTTCCTGGATAACTTGCGTGGATAGATTTTTCCATGTATCTTTCTTCTGCTGTTTGTAATAACACGGTGCTAGTGAAGTTTAACTTAATAGTTCCAATGTCAGAAAGGACCAGAGAACATTACAGTAGTCAACAATGTAGCTCACTGCTAATAAGGGGTTGTTGGAAAATAAATATTGACCTGGAAGTCTTAACTTTGGACTTGAATGAATTTATCTCCATCTCAGGAAAAACACTATTAGGTAAACGGTAGCATAATAATAACTAATATATATGTCATGCATTTTGTACTCTTCTTTGTTTGTTTCATTTTAATTTTATTTGGTTGAGATGAGGTCTTGCTACAGAGCCAAGGCTGGTGTTGAACACACCTTGGAGCTCAGGCTGGCCTCAGACTTGAGGCAATCCTCCTGTCTCAGCCTCCTGAACTGTGGGATTACAGACATAAGCACCATGTCCGGTTTATTTACTCTTCTTTTCATATATTTGAATTCAGTGTTATTACTGATATTTTATAGAGGAGTGACATGAAACATAGAATGGTTAAATGACTTATACAGGGCCATGGCAGCAAATGGTAGCAATGAAACCTGAAATCAAATAGAGTAAATGTTGCCTGTGTACATAAACAATGTCCTCTTAGCTGTGAAAATGAGATGCAGTAAATGAGCCTGGCTGCAAAGTGATAACCCAAGGAACCAGCACTTAGGCTGGATGAGGCACTGGGTAGAGACTTAGGTGAAGTAGAGAGGCTGGAGAGATGTAGCTGTGCCCTTTCTTTCCTCTGACTTTCACTCCCTTTGACAAGTGCACACAGATCTGTGTTAAAATGAAAATTCTCTCCGTAAATTGAACTTTAACTTTCATCATTAGAGATTTTTTTTTTCCATTTGTGTATTTGGTTCAGAATCTCACTGTGCAGATCAGACCCACAGTGATTGTATTGTTTTTCAGCCTCCCAGATTGGGATTACAAGTGTGTGCCACCATGCCCAGACTGTCGCCTGCTCAGTACGCCCTGGGAGCAGGGCTGGCACAGATGTGGGACCAGCAATTGAACCCTAGTCCCTGTGCTTGCCAAAGCAGGCCCTTAATTGAGCTATCTCACCGGCCCTTAGAGATTAATTTTTTATATAGCAAGATATGACATGAACAAAATGTTAGGCATTACAATTTACGAAAAACTGATCATGAATTATTTTGATCTACTTCAGCTAACATTTTTGAGCACATACTATGCTTCGATCTCACACAAGACATGTAGCATACAAAATACGTGTGATAAAATTGTATGATTATAATCCAAGTTTTTAAGGATTATAAGACCTTACCAGGGTCTAGCTAATAAGTACATATGAATGAAGAGTAAAAGTGCACAGGGTCAGCAATATGTTATATAATTTGAGTGGGGGTGAGTCTCACATTTTCTTAGAGATGATAATTGATGAGAGTGGGACTGGATTTTGGGGAATTGTGGGGTAATATTATCAGTGGATAGTAATTCTGGGAACAAGGGTAAAATATTCATGATTTCATTTTTTTAATGTGTGCCTCATTTCTTGTTCACACAATGATTTACTTTTTTTTTTGTTGTTGTTGTTTTTTTGAATGTGCGTCAGTCAGGGATCATTGGCAGATAACAGATTATTAATGCATATGCTCACAGTCAGGGACCAGACTTCAGCAGCCATGTCCAGAGTGGGCCTCCAGATCTGATCACCAGGCATACTACAAAGAAATCTGGTTTCCCCAGGGAGCTCATTCCCACCACATGAAAGAAACTGGACAAACTTGAAAGCATGTGGCTCCACCTCGTCTGTGATCAGAAACTCCAGAAATGGCTCCCGCATATGTTGAATCTGGAGACTTATTTTGCCACATGCAATCAACGTCAGTTAATGTGGGTTTTTGAACATTATCTTTCTTTCCATACAATTAGGTTCTTAGCTCGTGTCCTACAGTGGTTGACACAGTTCTATCAGTTACACAACCTAGCCATATCTAGAACCCTCCATATATCTGAGAGGGTGTGCTTTACATTTTGTAGTGTCTACAGTGTAATAAAAACTGTGCTTATTAGGAGAAAACTGGGAAAGATGTTAAGCAAACCAAAATAGTCAGTTTGTCACTTAGAAATGAAGATATCCACATAATACATTAAATTATTTGAAAGGGTGGCTAATTTTGTGGAATAGCTTGGATAGAGAGCAGTTGGAGGGAACTATAGAGATGTCAGGTACCACTGCAGACCTTGGAATTTGATCTTTGTTCTTTCCCCTTTGAGCTCCATTAAGCAACCACAAAATACTTTTCAACCACTCCTCCAAAAAAAAATTGCTGCAATCAAACTTGACACTATAAGAATGCCTTTGCTTAGCATTTCTGGTGAAGGACATGGGATACACAAGCCAGATGTAGACAAATAGATACAGAAAATTTGGAGTCACTGGACAAACTGAAAGCTAAAGGCATGTCATCCCACAGTTTGTTTTCTGCCAAACCCCAGAAGGAAGACTTTTGTTTGGATTACGAAGATCATTCAGACCTTCCTTAATCAAAAATAATATAAGTTTGGTTCTCACAATTTGGCTAGAATCTTGCACAGCATAGAAAAAGTGGCAGGATGACCTAAACAGAGAGCAGGCGGCCTGCCTAACTATGCCACGTAACTGCTGGCAGTGAGCTGCATTCCTGCAGTCAGAGCTCATCAGCCAGGCTGGCAGCCTCCCAAGGCGGGCGAGTGCACTCCAGAGAGTCTGCCGAGAAAGCCAGAGTGCCGGGGCTTGGAGACGTTTTCAGGCTGCTTTCATTTGAGTTACACGAGGAGCGACGTGTGGACCATGTGGATAATTGTTTGTTTGCTTTTTGTCACATTTGGAATCAATGTAAATAAACTCAATCTGTAAAGGAGAAAGCGAAAGCCCAAAGCACCTGGAGCGTTTTGATGCAACTCATGAAGCTGAAAGCTTGCCGGAAGCAGCGGGGCAGGAAGTGACAAATGCCACAGTAGTGGGCACAGGAAAATGGCGATGATGGTCAGGCTTTGATGGTGCTCTGTTTTGCATTTTTTTTCAAAGATAATAGGGACCCAGTAAAACAAGGTCCACGGAATGGAAGCGAAAAATGATGCACCTTAGGGATGTTATTTAATTGATCTATATGGCATATATAAGGTGTACTTTTAAAAATTAAGTCAACATTATTATTTTGTCCAAGTGTATTTACGGACACTGAATGAAAATTCACAACAAAACCAGTGAAAAGCAACACTACTTGTAAGAGAGTGACACAGCTTGTCTGGGTCTCTACTCTCTTATACAGGAGTAGCTAGGTCCAAGATTAGTGACCTGATGGCAGGGAGGGTGTCATATCTTGAATACCATCAGAATAACATTCAGTGAGCTTTACCATGTAAGAGTGGAAAAAATGAGATGAAATAAGAGCACGTGTCCCTAGTTCTTCACGAGGAGCTAGAAAGGAAGAACTTACATGAGCCCTTGTCTCTCCTCCTCACCTATGAAGGAATATCTTTTTGGTACTGCCACTGCTGTGACATTTTAGTTCTATGTAGCAGAGGATTCGGTAAGATTGGAAATTATGCTAAGCTTCTGTCTATAGTACATGGCCTTCCATTGTGTTAACCTTTATCCTTCCATAAAAAGACTATGCCTCACGCTCTGTCCTTGTCAGAAATACAGTGCCTTTTGACTCCCTACCGTCACCTCTCAGAAAATATGCTTTTTTCTGGAAATAATCAAATATCTCTTCTTTAAAACTTGTTCTAAATTGTCAGTGCCAGCATTTCTTCCACAGTCTTCTGTGTTTACTGGAACTATGAATTTTAAACATTTTTAAACTACTCATATTCTTATCAATTTCATCAATATTATTTTCCATTTTTCCTTTCCACAAAAGTGCAAATACACAATAACTCAAAGATTACATGGAAATATAAGTTGTAGACACTGTCTTCTAGGGTGATAGTTTAGGGGTCAAAAGGAAGATTGAAATGCACACTGGTTAGTTTACTACCTAACAGTCTGGGTTGATACAGGGTCCTAAGAGACAGTAGACAAGAAACATGCTTTGTAGGAGGGTATCTTCTAAGAAATAACATGTGGACTAGATCTTAGATAGGCCTAGCTAAGTTGACAAAGAAGCAGGGAGGTTGTGCAGAAAGGAAGAGACATTTGCTGCAGTCTCTGAGTGTTTCAGTTCAGCTCCATTCTGGGGCTCCTGTGGCATTCTGTCTAAGGATGCTCATGGGTCTGGGATGGGAGGCCGAAGCATCCATTCCCTAAGCCTGAAGGATCTGCACTGTGTTGGAAAACACAGCTGATACCCAAAATGAAGGTGAAGACTGGAGTTCCTCCAAGGAAAGAGAAGCAAATCCATCCTTCTTCTCTTTTCCCTTCACACCATCCAGGTGACAAGCTGCCTTTGGGAGTGTCTTCTGCATCCCAGGGTGTGGTTTGCTAGGCCAATTTAACTAAGCTTCTCTTACTGTATTTCACACAATCAATTGGTCATTGCAGGATATATATATATAT
>NW_004524661.1:10082217-10111281 GCF_000260255.1 Octodon degus | reverse complement strand
GTTAAGATGACTTGGAATGGTTAGAATAGATCAATTGATCGATGAATGCACTTTATTTTGCTGTCCTTTTGAGAAGATGCTTGTTCTAAATTCCAACCAATTAAACCTTCTTAATGGTGTAAAGACAGCTTTTTTATGTAATAACTGTTTTCATCAACCCCAGAAAAAGGATGAATAGGACACATTTAAAATCATCTTAGGAGACCTCTTCAGAAATCCAAGTACCTTACCTAGGTTTTAAAACATATTAGATCTGAAAGAAGGGAAGTTCCAAAGGGGAAATTCTGGATTGAAACTGAACTTTTAAAGCTTTTCTAGGAAACCAAGAAAAGAAGGCTACATATACAAAATACCTGCATACCTGTCTCTAAATTCAATAGACATCAAACATTTTTTTGTATGTTTCTTTACCTCCTTCCTCACTTTGCTTGGTATTGCTGTCCACCTCAAAGCAATTTCCTCTCAGAAAGTATAAATATTCAGTGATGTCTTCCAGTGATGCAAATGATTAGTTCCAATGACCATTGCCTGATCCTCCTATTGACAACCTCCCATCAATCTTGTAGCAGTAGTGCTTAATTTATTTACACCACTAATATTTTGTAGGTGGTTAAAAACATTAATTTTCTCTCTCTATCATTTTTCTACAATTGTTAACTAGAATTCTTACAGCCAGGTGTACCTTTGTCATCTAGGGTTATTTCAATTAGAGCAGTCACACCTCGGGCAAACCTCATTGGCTAGGATAACACTACTGTGCAAACCCAGGGTTATTTCATTAATTTGGAAAATTCATAGGAAGAAGCTTGTAGTTTCTTTTAATTATCCTTTTTTTTTAAGTGGCTGTTGCATTGGCCATTTTTTTAACACTGTGTAGCCTGGAATCAATCTCTCTCTCTCTCTCTCTCTCTCTCTCTCTCTCTCTCTCTCTCTCCCCCCCCCCCATCATGAATGTATGGGTAATACATATTCAATATGTTTCTTTCGCTTGTGGGCCATCTTTTCGATGCTTAAGTTGATCCATTGAAAGCCATCTTCCACCTGGTTCCAGTGTACCTCTGACATACTTTCTTAGTGTTTGAAATGCTTTTGATTTTGTGCCACTCAGAATTTCCCAGACTCATCTTATGAATTCCTGTCTTGTGTGGGTTCAGTCATTTTTTCCCCCGAGTAGTGCTTCTCCCCTTTATTTTGGTAGGATATTTTGAGAGCTTCTAGGTAGGTAGGGAGGGTGTTTATTGCTTTTAAATGTTCTACACTGCCCATATACAAACTTTTAAAAGTTGTTACTAGCTTTTAGTTTAACATTTATATGTGTGTTTTCTGTATTACATAAAAATAGCTTGTTGCTTTCAGTATATTACCTCTTTTGCTATCATTTGTTTCATTTAATAACATGTATCTGGTGTCATTTCATAGCCATCTGTAGGGCTTTACTTCACTTCTATGTATAGTTTTCTGTAACTGTTCTCTGTAGATAGAGAAAAGCCATCATTTATAACTTCATTTTGCCTATGTGGATATTTGGCCTTATTTTTGCCTTTCGTTCTTGCCCATGATGTCAATAACAACTCAATGACAATATATGCCCATCTTTTAAAAGTAGTTTTTATAGAGTAGTTTTGGTTAGGAGTTCCAGGGAGAAAACAGTGGGGTCTTATAGTATCTGGATATAAAATTTGCAAGATATTTCCAGACTGCCTTCTTTGGGGACTGGACCATTTTGTATTCCTACCATCAAAGATGAAAAATCCTGCTGCCAACTACAGTTACAGTTGCAACATATGTTGTCACATGATTAGAAATTTGGAGATCGAATGGGTCAGAACAGGTACCTTAGTGAAAATATAGTTAGGTTTTTTTTTCTCTTATTAGAAATGACCTTGAGTGGCTGGGCTTAATGGCGCATGCCTGTAATCTCACCATGTGGGAAACTGAGGCAGGAGGATTGCTGTAAGTTAGAGGTCGACCTGGACTACATAGTTAGATCCTGTCTCAAAAAGCAATACTGGTATGACTTTGAGAATATGTTTAACCTGCTAAGAGGCATTTAGATGTCTTTTTTTTGGTAAATAACTGCCTATATGTTTCAGGAAATTGAAAATAAATAGAGAAGCAGAGTAGTATATTTGAGAGTATGGTGCCCTCCAGCTTGCAGTGTGATCCTTCCCCTAGGTGTTTAAGTAAGATGAAAGGAGAAATGAGGTTCTTTCACTTCCAAGTGGACTTCTAATCACCAGTCAACAAATGAAGGCTACTAAAGCCCTGTAGATTTCTTAATGAACAAGGTAGCTTGGTTGAAACTACCAATATCACCTTTTTCTTATTCTTATTTATTTTCTCTCAGTTGCAAAGTCATACAACTTGCAATTAGGATATATTCTTTAAATATTTCTCATATAATACCCGTGTTGCACACTAGGGTGGTAACCAGACCTTTGCTTTCATGTTTAGTTCTCTCTCTCTCTCTCTCTCTCTCTCTCTCTCTCTCTCTCTCTCTCTCTCTCTCTGTTTATTGCCATCTCCCTACCTGTTTCCATTAGTGGAAATAATCAGCCTGTCTAACTTTGCTTGAAGGAAACCAGAAATAAGAAAAAATACATTTATCTCTTCCCTATAACGGTAATATCGTCCATTCATATTTTGTTGTAAATTCTTACCACCAAAGTTTCATTCCTCCCAAATCTAAAGGCCAAGATATTCTTTCCGTCTTGTATTTATCACATCATATAATTTACCCTCATTCAGGAGGATCAATGAAATCTACCTATTGCTTTCAATGCATTGATTATCTCATGCTATTAAATGCCAGAAATAATGAAGAACATCTCACCTTCTTTCAGCTTAATGAATGTAATAAATATGCTGTTACTTAGGTGAACTGCAGCACCACATATTTGGATGCTGTCATTGCCACCTAGGAAATTATTATCTAGTTTGAATAGTGTGGTGTTTCAAGGAAAATTTTGCAATGTGGTGCAGCAAATGACAGCTATTCCAATGCTGCGTAGTTAAGAGAGACAAATATAAAGCGATATAAGGGACCACCAACTAGACAGTGTAGGCAAAGGAGAAAACTTGTTGCATTTCAAATCCAACTTCATGGCTTCGTTTCCCTCTGCGTGAACCTTAGTTTCCATTCTGCTAACAGATGGTAAGCAAAAAGTGCACTTTGTGGCAATCTATGAGGCATCGATAAGAACTTACCGTGCCTTGTAGTGAAAGCTTAATAACTTCTGGGCATACATATTAAGTTGGCTTGAGAAGGTAAAAAAAAAATTGTGGGAGTAGAGACCTGAGAAAAATTGTTGAACTCAGTTATTAGCAACTCCCACGAGCCTTTCCACAGGGCTGTTTCCGCCAAATAGAAAGACGGGAAGGCAAAGTGCAGCAGGTTAAGGGGATAAACAGGCAATAGTTGCCATAGCGAAATCAATAGAAGCAGAAATCAATACAGTCAAGGAAGTTCATCCATTTGAGGTATTGAAGAGTGAAAATAAAGTAAAATGCAAAAATGCTAAGACAGATTTTCTCTAGAAAAAAAAAAAGAATAATACTGGACAGCAGAATTCATCTGACAAGATGAGAGGGCATGAGGATTTCCAGGAGTCTGGGGCGCTGGGGTTAATGTTATGAAAGCCTTTGGTAAAAGGGGAAAGCAGCCTGTACTTAGCAGAGCAGCACACCATCGGATTTGTACCATGCTGGACCAAGAGCATTTTGCTACTAGGCGAAGTAGCTTCTCCCTATAGCTGAAGCCAAAGACCACAGAGAGATATATGATCCAGACCAAAAGTTGTACCAAGTTGTGACATTAATGAATTAAGTCATAGAACTTTCAAATACGTGTAGCTATCATTTGAACAAATGGTCTAAGTATAGATTAGCTCCCATATAGTCTTCCTCAAAGAGTGTAACTGGCATTGGTCTGCCCACTGAGAATTTCAGGAGGGAAGACGTAATTATAGCAAGTGTCAAATATGACTGTCTATGCTGATGTGGATATATTTAGGCCATAGGGAAGTGATCTTTTGTTTCAGCTTTACTACCAAAATTGACCTAGAAAATTATATTTTATATTCACTGCGCAGAAACTCTGCTTTATAAAGTTTGAGAAACTCAGATTATAATGTTTTAATGTCAAAGTCCTATTTTAAAAGCAATTATAAAATACATTAACCAGTAGATGTCCATCCTCTCAGGCCATTGTAATGAGTCAAAACAAATCTATCATAACAATTGTATTAAACTGTGTAATCTGTTTAGTGAAGCAAGTAAAACATGATGAACATAAACAGAATCCAGAGGGTCATGATTACAGTAATTATAATGAGGGAGCTATAATAGTCTTGTATTGTTAAAAATGTGAGACCCTTGGAATCAGAGCATGTATTTAATCCCAAGAAGGAACTAGTAACCCACAGCCTCGAGGACTGTGTGATAAGGAAGATGAGTAGGAAGGTCATGGCACATAACTTCTTAAGAACTGCTATGGACCATTACTACAATGATCTCTACCACTTTATTTATGGATTCTGTCATTTTAATCTCAACTTAGTTTGTGGGTATGATTTTAGCTGTCAAATCCAAAGCCACTTCTGAGAAGTGTTTGGAATGCTACGCTGTTGAGGAGAGAGTCTAGCAAATGCGAAGTCAGTTCCCTTACCAGCCCTGGGATGGGCGTGACTATTCCTTTGGTCCAACACAATATTTCCTAGAAGGAGTAGCTGGCTTACCTATTTGTTACGTGTGCGTGTGCATTCGCATTTTTTATATGCAGTTACATATACATATATGAATATATTGATACTCATGTATATAGATACATATACATATGTAGACATGAGTACATACTTATTTCTATATAAATGTATGTATTTAAATCAAGCTCTAAAGGAATGTGTATACAAGGATGGGCTTTTCAGAGCACGAGTTTTCTGTTTCCTGGTCAGTCACGTACTGGGGCTGTGAAATCAGGGGATTGGCCCAGAAATTCACAGTGGCACAGACGTGGTGACCCCTTTCCCTGATCTACACATATATGTTTGAATCCACCTCTATTTAAGAAAAAAATACCCATCTCTGATATTTGGACTGGTTAAAAACAAACAAGGTTGCAAATACTTAGCAACAGGACTAATAAATTCAGAGTAGCTTTCACGTATTCCTGCTTTAAATCAGAATTATGTTTCAGTTTTCATGGGCAGGTACACTTAGTGAAAAAAAATTAAACCCAAAAGATATGAAGCAAGACTTAGAATTTCTCATAAGCCTCTTTTGAACAATGCCTGGATTTCTAATCGGGGTCCTTTATGTTATAATCAAAATCAAACCCTTAGATGTTCTCTGTGATTTCCTATGATGGCTTTGCTGAATTTCCCTGTCTCCCCTATAGATCTCTTAAAAGAGTCACCTGCAAACCACATTCCTGTGGTGACACACTGCCAAGCTAAAAACAAAAAATAGTAAACATGAGAGGCATTTTTACTGCTAAAGCCCCGGAAGCAAAATCTTATCTCAAAATCTGTAACACAAACAAATTAATTTGATTTGCATGTCATTTGAGTGGGCATGGCTAGCTCTGGATCATTTCAAGTAAAAATTTGGTCAGCGGTGTGAGTTCATGTAGACCTATAAATGAGAAAAGAAAACATGTTTAAGTAATTTCACTTGTAAAAGAATAAAAAGCATGAAAATGTTCATTCCTTTAAGTAAAAAGCACTCTTCTTTCACAGTGACATAATACATATTAGAAGTATATCGCCTAATTCAATAATCTAATACAGGTTGAGTTTATTTTTACTGGAACAAAATAATATAAATTTGGATTCTAAACAGTTTCATGGGTCTGCAACTGTCATGAAAATATTCACTGATCGCTGTCCTTGGAGCTAAAATAAGACAAGGATGTGGGTGGGTGTTGACATACATTGTGCTTTGAACTATGCCTTCCAACTTGTTTAATTTATGTACAGTCCTTTAACAAATATGGTTGTCAAAAACACATTTTTTATTTCAATGGGGATTTTGTTAATATTATTACTTACTTAAGAAAATATCGTGACTATTACATTAATATTATATATCAACAGGCTATCTCTAGTGACAAAAAAAAAGCTTTACTAAATGAATCTTAGGGCTGGGAAGACAGCTCAGCAGTTTAAAAGCTTGCCTGGCAAGTGCTAGGACCCTGATTTGTTCCCCAGTACTGCATGCTGTGCAGGCCAGCCCCAGAACCCCAGGAATGCTGTGCAGGGCACCAAAACCAAGTGTGGTGGCACACACCTGTAATCTTAGGGCTGGGGAGGCTGAGACAGGAGGATAGCTGAGTCTGAGCTATGTAGGAGATGCTATACCAAATAATCAAAGACTATGAAGTAAATAAAAATAAATACATTTAGAAAAAAATGAATTGTCATTTCATTTTTATTTGCCTGAAGAATGGTTAGATTTATATTCAGCTTCAAACTTTTTTCCACTTTTAAACATCTTTTGAAAAGAACATTTTGTATCATATTCTAGATTGATTCCCACCACCGACCTCTCTGCTCCCCCAAAATTGAAGGACATGATATTCCAAGTAAATTGCACTATGTCCTGGTAAACAAAGCTAAATTTAATGATAAAAACCACACTGGGGCTGAACCTTCAATGTAGTTGTTCAAAGAGAGAAAGAAGGTAAGGAAAACCTAATCTCAGAAGTCATGCACTGTCACTCTGCGTATTTTTTTTATGATTGAATAAAGTTGTAATGTTCTGCCCAGATTTCAGAGAAGGAAAAATAGACTCACCTGTCCATGGAGGAATGTATCACAGTTTGAAATGCATGTATGGGAAGATATGTATCAGGTCAGCCTTCTGCGGAAAATACAATTTTCTACTACAAGAGTCCACATTTTTGGGGAGATCCCCGGCTGACTGTCAGCCCTCAATTTGAACCATGGCTGACAATCTTCTATAGCAAGCCACTGTCATCATTATATCTGATACCTACTAAGGGGTCAAAAAGATAGCAGTTATGATATTCTTTAGCTAAGGACGCTGGAAAGTTGTTTGACCTTTCCAAATCTAAATTTTCATATGGTACTACAACGATGGAATGAACAGTGCAATGTTCAATATAGGTTTCTATTTAAATGTTGAATTTTGTTTAGGATTTGTTACCAGGTTCAAACCCAGGACCTTGCACATGTAAAGCATATGCTTTGACACTGAACAATTTTCCTAGTCTCTTATTTTTTATGAACAAATCTGCTATGTTTAGCAATAGGAAATTGCCATCTTTAGTGATAAAACTATTTGACTACAAGCAACTGACGATAGCTCAAAATAATACATTTTCATTGACAAATCACTGGAAATTTTAAGTTATATCAAGATCCTCAGCCTGCATAGAAAACATCAAGTATTTCTGATTTGAGATGCAGATTACTATGGACTTAATTTTAGAAAAGAAAATAAAAGCACATTGAGAGAATTGCACATTTGTCCTTTCTTTCTGTTGTCTTTTAGTTCTCCAAATCCATTTCTAGTATAGGACAATCTATAGTCATAAGTACAAGATCACTTCTTCAAATATTATGTTTTTAACAAGAATAAGATTGAGACTTTAAATGTTGGCTGGATGTAGAAAAGTAATAAAATTGCTACATTTTCTAGTACCAGTTTTTCTCCCCAAATTTAAATTTTGTAGCAACTTACTCTTCTTTTTTATGAAAATTCCTGCCTTTTCTACATTCTTTTGAAATCTGCCCTTCAATGTAAGATACCAATTGTTACATCAGTTTTGTCTCTCTGGGCATCAAAACTTGAAATTGTATCTTCAGCAGTGACAGATTAGCCTATTAATCCTTTGTACTTCCTTGGCTCTCTGCCCAGTCTTATACACTCAGAATGATTCACAGTACTGAAATTTTCTGCATTATTCAGCATTAGCAATCCATCATTTCAGAAAATTATATATCTAATCTCCCATCAGTCTGAATGTGTTTAGGTAATAAAGCTTCTCCAAAGATTTAGTTATCTGAAAACTGTTAGAAAAAAGTGAATAATTGGCAAAATCATAATGAAAATACATTATAAAAGAAGGGAATGTCTTCCTCCTGAAATTCTTTAAGAGCTGAAAGGAGAAATAAAATATTATCAATTAATTTATTTCTTTTTATAATGTAGGGAAACAAAAATGGAAGTATGAAAAAAATCAAACACTGAAGGTAAGTTTTTAACTCTTCTTTGATCCTTTGGCAAGGATCTGTTTTCACCAAAGCATTAATTACTAAAGGACTATTTTTATTATTGCATTGATACGATGATTTACTCTCAGTCAGCAGGAGCACATGTCAAAATAATGACATTGATGTATTTAGAAAAGAACAGATCTCATCTGAAATATCAGTTTTGTACGCCTAAGTCTTAAGAGAGTTTGTCACATGTGCAGTTCTCTTTCTCAACATTACTTTCCCACTAAACATTCTCAATAATTACATTTTCATAACATTTATAAAATCTGAGCATGAACTTTAGTTATTCATAGTTAGAGGGACATTCATACATTCTACCTTTCTCAGAGTGTTCTGGATTATACCTGTTGTCACAGTAATTTATGCACTTATTGTGCTCTTTTCTTTCTTAAAATTATTCTGATATAATGCACAATAATATATAAAATTCCTACCTTTTAAAACATTAAATTATTCTTGCTTTGGAGTATAGAGAAAGAAATAAAAGAAAGAAAGAAAAATGAAGGAAGGAAAGAAAGAAAGAGAAAGAAAGACATGTACAACCAAAGTAGATTAAATGTCTTCAATTAAATGGATTTCTGTATTGATAATGGAGGCTAATAATGATAAAACTAACAAAAGGTGAGAGAATTTATAATAGCATTTTCACAGTTCATTCAGAAATTCTTAATGAAGGAGATGAAATATCACATTTTAATTCCTTAGCCAATACTCAGGTAACAAGTAATTAATAATGAAAATCGTAGTTAAATTATTCACTAAAATCAAACGCTTCACCTTAACACATATCTTTTTCTTTCCCTTACTGGTTAGGTGCTTATGTCATCAGCAAGTGACATGCAGCCTTGACTTGAACATTAATAATACATAAGACAGAGCTTCTGATAGGCAGATCTGTTATGGTAGGCTCACATGTACTGAGCAGAAATCTGCTGCCCTGTAACTTCTCAGTATGACAGTGTAATGATTCTGTATTCATGTCTCTTTTCACAAGCATGCCAATCTTTAAAAGTTCTGAGTATTCACGCATAGCCTTACAGTACTATATTTTTCTAGGTAAAATTATAATAAAATGCTAGAATTTAAAAATAGCAAACTCAATGTCCTTATAAAAAAGAAGAAAGAAAGAAAAAGAAGGAAAGAAAGAAAGAAAAAGAAAGAGCAAGCATAAAAGGAAACAGCTGACATTACAGTCTATTTTTATTTAATAGAAAAAAGGAAAAATAGTAAACAAAATGTCAGAAATGATACAGACTCCAAATGCACTACAATTTTGTTTTGCTAAACAAAATGATAGGAATTTAACCATGATTGTTGTATTGTATATTATTCTCTTCAAATTAGTTCTTCAGATTACAATATATAAGCATGCAAAATTGGTACTGTTTTTATTGCATGGTTTTGGTCACCTACCATGGTTTTGGCCACTTACCCAAGCATTAGACACCCTGCTTGATCCTGAAATGCCCTGTTTAATGTAAATGCATGTCGGAGCAAATTAGTGTAAATGGACATCATTTTCTAAATGAAACTGGCAAAGGGCTCACCGCTAATCTAGCAAGTTTGAAAACACTAGTTATTTGGCTAGAGCCTGTTGTTTTTTTGTGTAATTCAGCAACAGTTTAGCAATGATACCCAGTGTTGGCCTTATGTTCCCACAGCTGCTGTGTGAAGAAAACATTTTTTCCTTAAAGTAGCCTCCTCCATGCTAATTATTTTCAGTATCAGTTCATGCTATGCGCTAGAAGAGCAATTTGTCTTTCAAGGCATGTACATGGAATCATTAGACTGTGGCAATGACTTCCTTTTCAATAGGTGTTAAGGAGTTTGCAGCTTTAGGACATTGAGATCACCTTCCATCTGTAGTACTGGCCTCTATTACGTCTAACACAAACTGAATTTATACAACATCAAATGAAGGAAGTAAAATGTGAACTAATTCATCAATTACCTCCCCTGTCTCCAGGACCCCAGCGCGACTGGCTAGAATGAAAATTATTTATTACTTCTTTCTGCGTCTTATGGATAGCACTACCAAAATGCATCTAGGACGTTCTTTTAATTACTTTTCTATCCTGGTCCCTTAGGAACTATACCTTTAGGAAATCTTCGAACTACCTCTATTGTTATTTCTTACTTTACACATAAGTTATTTTGGTGTCTTTCCTCATGTATAAATGCTTAAGAAAGCTCTCACTGTCTTGTAGTTGAATAGTTATTGTGTTCTAATGCAATACAAATGTGACTTCACACCTGTTACATTTGTGGAGACTCTCTTTATGACACAGGATATGATCACTCTTGGTAAATGTTCCATATATTCGTCAGAAGGAAGTACATTATACCAATGTGAGTTATGGGGATCTGTACCTTTTTCGGTCAGATTTAACTTGTTAATTATGTTGGCTCAATGTTCAATGTATCTCTTAGCTTTTGTTGTTTTTAACTTATTTGGTTAGAACAGACTGCTGTAAAATCTTACTGTCCCTTATCATTTACTGTCTCTGTCTCTTACTTCTAGATTACACACACACACACACACACACACACACACACACACACATTCTTCATGTATTTTAAATAACATGACAACATTACTATTGTTTTGTGCACTTAATATTCATTTAAATTCATGGATGCAGTTACTCTGTAAACACATATGTATATATGTAAGATCACTTTTTGTGCCTAAAACCGTTCTTCACAGCCTATCATAAATGTGGGCTTTTGATTGACAACATTTCTTTACTTTAATGCTCTGTCCATTTCTTTCTGTAAGGATAAGTTAGTTTCAGACTGGGTGTGGTGGTGCATGCCTATAATCCCAGATCTTGGGAGGCTGAAAACAGGAGGACCACTATGAGTCTTATCTGTGTAGTGAGATACTGTAGACCCTGTACTAAATACATTTTTTAAAAAAGAATAAGTTAGTTTCACTTTAATCATTTGAAGAACATGTTTTTTTGTCAGTAGTAACTTTCTTTCACGACTTTAAATATGCCACCCATTTGTCTTCTCCTGCATATCCATTTATCAAAAAGCTGCTGTCATCCTTACTTCATTTTTAAAGTTAATGTACATCTTTTTGATGATGTTTAAGATATTTACTTTTTTTAAAGATTTCATTGATTTTGTTATGATGTAATAAGGGTTTTTCTGCATTTTTTCCTCCTTAGCTTCTAGAAATTTAGTAGCATAAACTTAAGGACTTTCTTCAGAGCCAGAACTGCTGCACTTACACTTTCCTTCTATTCCTTTTTCACAAAATTCTGATTATATTACTCAGACACTATGCTCAAATGTCTTTTATTCCTTTTTAAATGTTTCAAACTTATCTTCTGTCATCTTTAATCTTTGTATTGTCCATTGACCTATATTCAACTTCTTTAAATATCTCTTCTGCTTTTTGCAATTTTGCTTTTAACACCAGCTTTCCAATTTATGATTTTAGTTATTCAGCTTTCTCTACCTCACATTTAATTTATTTTTTTCATAGATACTGGTTTGTTGGTAAAAGTTCTTTTCTTCTATTCACTGTCCTACTAAGATTTGTAAGTGCCTAGGCAAATACCCAAGTCACTCGAGAAATTTACTTTACTGGTCGCTCTCTGTTGTTTCAGTCTGTTGACTATTTTTCATTAAATACATGCAAAATTATAGAACTTATTGTTTTTACCTTTCCAGAGATGTTTTGTCTGCTATGTGGCAAGCTACTAAAGCAGGAGCATACTACTTTGATGTAGAAAAGGGTTAAGATTGGTTAAAGTTGAGTTCGTCCAGGTGAGATCTAGCTGACTTCATTTTCCCTTCTTGCTAGAGAATTGCCCATCAGAGAGCACTTGCTCTTTGTGCTCTGTCTGTTCTACTTTGCCTTTGGTGACTTTCTACTTTTTCAGTATCCACCTTTTGTTTAGCTTATTCATTTTTTTCTTCATTAATAGTAATCAGCGAGTTAAGTACAAAAGCAAGAATAAGTACTAAAGTTAAGTTCAATTCCTACCGTGAGCCATAGATGCAAATGTGCAGGGGTGTGGGGGCTGGCTGGCTGTCACAGGGCTCCTTTCTTTTTAAGGTTTTGACCTTTCAATGTTGTCTGCATTGGCTGCTACTTGAATCTCCCAAACAAGACATTTAAAATCAAGAGAGCATATTTACTCTGCTTAAAAACAGACATTTTGAAAACTATTAGTAATGTATAATGGTTATACAGAATAGTTGGCTTCATTTTGGTTAGATGTATAGAATATGCTTTGATTATTGAGGAAATCAAAATAATAGAAAAGGAGAGAGCTGCTTTCTTGTGTCAGGCTACTCCACAGTGTACTGAAGTAGAAATCTGCCAAATACCTCAACAAAATGTATGCTTATACAAACTATTTTAAAGTGACAGCACAGAAAGGAGGCTAAAGCAAGTGGAAATGGAAAATAAACCTGAGAGCCATATCTGAGACAGAAACTTCTCTGTATGACTCTTGTCAGTCCTATGATGATTTTTATGTATCACCTTTTCAACTTAATTTTAGCTCTGTGAAGTTTAAGTTACTATGTAAAGGAGATTTAAAAAATTCAAAACAATAAAGGATTCCCAGTTGCTAATTCATATTTTTTACAATAACTTTTATGTGTATATAAAATGAATAGAGTCAGTTCTTAGGCCTTTTAATACATTTTGAGGGGCTGGGGAGATGGCTCAGTGGAATAAGCGCTTCCCTGGCAAGCGCAAGGGCCTGAGTTTAATCCCCGGTTCCACCAAAAAAAAAAAAAAAAAAATTGAAATGGAGGAATCAATTCTTTGCTCTTCTACATGAAGGCTATGGATAAAGTAAAAGCAATTGCTCATTTGAGTGTGAAATAAACTTAACTCAGAAAGAACTGTAACTTTTAGGGCTGAGGAGATACCTCAGTAGAATAAGCACTTGCCTGGCAAGTGCAGGGTCCTGAGTTCAATCCGCAGTACCAAAAAAAAAAAAAAAAAAAAAAAAAAAAAAAAACCTGTAACTTTTAAAAATAAATAATGCATCAGGTTTTTATTATAGAAGAAATAGTTTAATAAAAGAGGAAACACACCAATAAAATGCTACCACAAACAAAGGTTAAAAAAATTGGATCAACATGACAGTACATTTATTGGGGTGAAGCTGGAGAAAATATATATTTTCTCTCTCCTAATGTACTTTGTAAGCATTTGAGTGCCTCTGCCCAGGACTGCGTGATTTTGTTGCCATTTGCTATTCAAGGAGTACGGACTCCTTGGATAAAAGACTACTTGTAAAGTAGAGTGGGAAACATCAAAATCCACCTGGAACATGTTGTCATACCAGAAAGCATGGAAACTCTGATGAGCAATTATAGTCTCTTTCCTAAGAGCTGACTCAGAGCCTCTAAGAGGTAGAGCTAGAGGTAGAACTAGAACAATTTCCTCTAGAAAACATTCAACAATTTAAGCACCTCAAGGATAATAACTGAAATATATTTAAATCTATATTAATAATGTGACAAAGTATAAAAACAAACATTTCCATTGTGTGCGTGTGTGTGTTTGGTAAGTAATAAGAAACAAATTCTTTATTTTGAAAGTTGAAAAAGGAAAGAAAACAAGTACCCATTTGCATTTATTATGTAAACTGAGCCTCACAGTTACCAAGCAATGATTGAAGGCTGAAATTTTCTTTTGCTGGAGTATTTCAGCTATCAGATAAAGAAGAAATAATAGATTAGAATATCAGTACTTTGAGATATAAAATTTAATCATTGAATGTAATTGATGACAGCTAACATTTAAAAACCAGAAACATGTACTTTGTGTATTTCCTGATTATAACACCCACCAACTCCCCATAAGGAATTTAGTCATTGTGTACTGTGAAAATATGCAAATAAAAAACTAAAAATAAAACAAAATTTGAAAAAGAAGAAATACTCCATGACCCTCCAAAATCAACCCCAAAGCTCATTATTCTTTTACCTGTAATTTAACTACTAATGCCCAGAAAACCCAAGAGCCAAGAGTAATCTACCAAACTTTCTCAGGCTTGAGAAAGAGGAGGCTTCGGCAACAGTGGAATGTAGGAGATTGTATGGAAAATACTATCTCTTTCATTCATCACAGTTTACAAGGTAAAGACAGATCGTTAATCTGCACAATGGAAAATGCATGTGTAATGGTCATGTGTCACCTTGGTGCCTGAATTCAAACAAACAGAAATGTTAAAAATAGCCTTATGGAAAAATTCAGGGCAAAGGAATATTGACTAGATTTGAAAGAACTAAGGAACAGTTATGAAATTATTTTCACTATTACATTGATGCATAGTTTTACGTTTTCTGACTCACTAGTTTTTTTTTATATAGAGAAAGACAGAGAGAGAGAGAGAGAGAGAGAGAGAGAGAGAGAGAGAGAGAGAGAGAGATACAGGTGAAATGATATTTTAAAAATATTTTTCAAATATCTATAGTAGGAAGGATTGACAGAAATATAATGAAATAAGCTAATAATTGTTAAAGCTAGATAAGGATAACACATTGTCCATTTAAAAAACCTACACAAGTACATGGGCATATAATGAAAGAGAAGAAATCTAACGTTGCGTATTAATTAAAGTAAAATAAGAGAAATATTTAAGAAAATAATGTGACTTTCCCATTTTTTTTTTTTGCAAAGAAAGCGACTCTCAGAATTCTTTCTCTGAAACACTAACATTTATCATCAAGAAGAAGATGGTTTTCAGAAAACAATATTTTGTGTTGTCAAGTGTAATCACATCGAAGAAGCCTGGGCAATTTTTAATCAGAAGGAGGGAAACCCACTTAGGCTACTTTACTACCCACAAATACTCTAATGGGGATCAATCACACCCAATTAAAACTCAAGGAATTATGAATCTTTAATAGGGTTATCATGAGATAATTCAGCTGCTCAGAACTCTTAGTTTCTTGCTGCGGAGCCGCTCAGGCTGAAAATGAGTCATCTGCATGACATCACTTTCTAAGGAGCCTTCTAATTTGCTTTTCAATTTGAAACATACAGAGGAGCTTCGTAGTTTGTTCTAGGATTCAATTTTCCATGTGTTCATCTGAGGTGTTCTAGCTGCACTATGTCTACAGTGCTTATGGGATCCCATATTTATACTAAGTAGAGTCGTTTAATTCTGTAATAATCAGTCTCAGTGACTTACCCTGGTCCTCATTTCATGTATGACTCATGGTAGATCCTGATATTTATTTCATTATTCATAAAACAAGAAATGACTTGGGACGTTGTCACCTTTATTTCTGCAATATAACAGTCATGAGAGCTGATATCAGCATGAGACCCTCTGTTGGCACCTTTTCTAGTTAAGCAGCACCAACAAGCCCTCTTTATCGTCTCTTCATTCTTTTTTTTATGTATTTAGTACAGGGTCTACAGGGTCTCACTACACAGATCAGACTCATAGAGATACTCCTGTTTTCAGCCTCTCAAGTGCTGGGATTAAAGGTGTATGCCACCACACCCAGTCTCAGTCACTGTCTCAGTGCGTCCCAGAGGCGGGGCCGGCAGAGCATGCTGATCGAACCCCCAGCCACTATGTCTGCCTCAGCAGGCAGTTTAATTCTCTGAGCTATCTGGCCAACCTTCTTCTTCATTCTTGAAATCATAATAACATCTTCCTTGTATATTGATGGTGAGGCTTAAATGAGATATTACATGTGGATTATTTTAGACAATGCCTAGTACGTGATGGCCATTTAATAATAAGCTGTTGGTAACAGTAAAGAATGACAAAAATCGTATTCCCTTCTGTGGCCAAGACACAAAGACCATGTTGGAATGATGGCTTTTTATTTCTCCAGGGAAAATCGTTTGCTTACCCAGGTGAGCTTGGAGCAAATATCTACATGCATGTTAGAGAAAGGGAGGGAGGGAGGGAGGGAGGAAGGGAGGGAGGAAGGGGGAGAGAGAGAGAGAGAGAGAGAGAGAGAGAGAGAGAGAGAGAGAGAGAGAGAGAGAACATGTGTTTACTTAATGGGAAGGACCATGTATGACAATTCAAATGCCTCTGCTGGCCATCTCTCTTTTGAAATATTCAGAGAGAGTGGAGCAGGGGAAAGGAAGATTCTAATCAGATTATTTTTGACAGGAGCATTTACTTCTGTTTATTTTTAGACCTGATGAACATTTTAAAACAACTTTGTACAGTGTTAAGTGGAACAATCAAGAAGCCCTGCTGGAAGCAGTTGGCAAAAGCCCAACCTGCAGGCTCATCTTCATTGAAGCTGTCTCTGCGTTGATAATTTTATCCACAAATATCTATTTAGAAAAGATTCCCCCCCCTAGCTTTTCCTTTCACTCTAGCTACTTTTTTTGTAATGCAATTGTGCTTATATAATGAGTAGAGGTCATTAAGCTATGCAAACAATGCATAATTAATTGATGTGCTTTCAATAAGAATCAGCACACAAAATTCATACTTATATCTAGGCATTTTTAATCACAAAGTGCTATAAACAGTAGAGTTTGTACAGCATAGAATGTAAAAGCCCCTTATCAATCAAATGTTAGATGCAGTTAGTAAAAAATTATGTCATTGTGAAACTATATTAAGAAAGTAGCCCTTTTATAGACCCCTTATAATTGGAACACATTTCTAAAAAGATGCTAATGATCCTTTACCATCAGCCCATGTCCTGAACCTGTCCTTGAGATTATTGCCAGACCCCAAAACAGCCGCAAAATCTCACAAGAATTCCATTCTGAAGTTTTACGAAGTGTGCACAACGTGACAGGCACACATGCGTCTGGTCTCCAGCAGTGCATTCAGCTTCACCACCAGGAGCTGGCTTCGTCGTGGGGGATTTGGCTAGTAGGACGCATGCTTATTTTTCATATTGCTTTTTTCTTCACAAAGCCCCACAACATGATGCAACCATCAATATATTCAAATCAAAATAAATTCTGTTTTGTATTACCACAGGTAATATATATATTTTAATGTGTTTGGTAGAGGGTCTCACGGCACAGTTCGGACTCATACAGATCCTTCTGTTTTTGACCTCCCCAGTGCTGGGATTATAGGTGAGCACCACCACACCCAACCTGGTCACCAGCTCAGCACGCCTGAGGTGGGGCCAGCATGGTATTCAATACCAGGGATGGAAGCCCCTGTGCTTGCCTAAGCTGGTGCTTAGTCTGCTGAGCTATCTGACTGGCCCTTATAGGTAATATTTTTAAAGCCATCAGAGCACATGTCAGACTTTCTTAATCTCCAGTAAGTAAGAAGACAGACTCTTACATAAAGGGGATATTTCTGTAGTTTGCCATCACTTAAAAGATTTATGGAAGGAATCAAAAGTGCTGTCTTCTACCTTTTGTTAACATTCATTGTCTTTCATGTGCCAGAGTGGAACAGCTCAATTTTTTAAGATACTTATTTTCTCATTGGTAGTGGTGCCTACTTGGGTCATTCTAAGTATTTGCTAAGGTATTCTGATTTATGCCTGTCTAATTCTGGGAAAAAAAGCAGTTTTAGCAACAGAACTTCTCCGCAGGTGACTTATTTGAGGTTGTTTACTGAGTTGGTTGGAATAATGGCCCTATGCATCTAGTTTTGTCCCTGTATTGCTGGCACCAGGGGAGCCCAAATATTGTTACTTGTGAGAAGGGACAGAGAGTATTGCTCAGAAGGCAAGTGTTTGAGATGATCCACCTTTAATTCCTGGGTTGAGAGGAACCTAAAGATAAGGCGAGACAGAGGCTCCTGACTTTGCCAACCAGAGGAACCATGATTGACTGTTCATGGTGTATCAGCCTGATTATGTCATAACTTAAAATTGATCAATCCCGTTACTACTTCAAGTGGGACTTTGGCTATGGAAGTAGAGAATGGAGATCCAATGACTCAAAGGAGAACACTGAAGTATATTCACCCTTAGTAAGTTGCTACCTGGAATCCCAATGACATTTGGATATATAAATTTTGTGCTCTTCTTCCTGGTGAGAAAAATAACAGCACTGCCAATTTCTGTCTGTTTCAATGATTTTCTTAACATTGAAGAGAACATATTTAATCTTGAATAAAATTCTGTGGTATTCTACTCACCAGGCACACTCTTGGTTCTGCAGTTCCAGTCTCACACAAACTCAGAACGCATGTTCAGACATAACTTCTTGCAGTGATAAGAGATGAAGAGGAACAAAAACTCTGAATGGAGATGCATTGTTTCTTACTTTAATGCATTTGTGCCCTGGGATAACCAGAAATAATTATTGAAACAAGCCTCTTGTTAATAATAATTACACTTCGTTCTATGAAAACAAGAACAAACAGCAATTATCTATAATTTCTCATTTGCAAAACACTCTCATTATGCTAAGATTCCCTGTCGGTGTTTGATAATATATGTTCTGTGTGCTGGAAAGTACTGCAGTTTTTTTCAAATGTTTTATGCTATACTAGGCCAAGCATGATCAATGTAATGTAGACTTAAGTGATTTCTCTTTTAAGGCAGAACAGTGTCCTTAGGCAGCGTGAGTTATTGAAGAAATAATGTCTTGGATTTCTTCACAGAAGACAGTTTCATTAAACAAAACAAACATGTAGTGTTCCATATGAGCAAAAATTGGATCAGGAAAAGACAAACAGAGATCAGCCAGGAGGTCATTTAAAATAAAACGATGAGCATATAATATAAGGGAAAAGTAGGGGCTGGGGAGATAGATCAGTAGAATAAGCGCTTGTGTGGCAAGTGCAAGGGTCTAAGTTCAATCCCCAGTTCCCCCACCCCCCCCAAAAAAAGGGAAAAGTAGGGACTATTTCCACGTCAATACATTTCACACACTAGTGTGGCACTGCCCTCCTGCACTGTGTAGGCCTTAGTCTGCTAGGTAACATGTATATATTGCTGCACTATCTGTGTACTTAATCTGAACATAGTACATTTAATTTTGTGAATTTCTTCATCTGCATTACTGCATTTATCTTGAATGCTTAAAAGCTCTTTGAGGGAAAGAATAATTTAATTTTTTTTTCTTTTTTTTTGCTTCAGTCTTCTGCTAAATTGTTCAAAATAATGGTGTGAAGAAGAACTTTAACTTTTAGATATTTCTTTAGGGCCGGCCAAATAGAGGGCTGGCTAAAAAGCTCAGAGGATTAAAGTACCTGCAAGCAAGCGCAGGGGCTGGGGTCAGAGCCCAGGGTCTGCTGTGCTGGCCCCACCCCAGGGCCGCACTGAGTCAGTGATGGAGACTGGGCATGGTGATGCACGCCTGTAATCCCAGCTCTTGGAAAGTTATAAACAGGTGGGTCACTATGAGTCTGATCTAGTAGTGAGACCCTGTAAACTCTATAGACCTTTCCCTAAAATACTATATCTATATATCTATATATATCTGGATATTTATGATACAACCCATTCTATTCTGAGAATTATTTTCCCTATATATAACAAGAAAGATGTTAATGATACCTAATTTTCATGTTTCTGAAAGGCTTGAGTGAAATCACAAAGGCAAAATATTTAGCACCATGCCTGGCACCAAATGAGGTTTTCAGGACTGACCATTTTATGGTCAGAACTACAGGAGTTGAAAGCAAGATATATGTCCTAAGTGCATTCTTCTCAAAGCTCAAATTGCATCTTCCTGGCCCAGCTGAAGGTGGGGAGCTCTCAGTAAGGTGTCTTTTATCAAGTTTTGGTTGCCTAAGGAGCACTACAGAGACATAACCTCTGTCTGAAAGTGACTTTGAATTAGAGAAAAGAGAGGAAAACAGACCAATGAAATGTGGGTCAGGATCTATGCCTGGAGTCATATTAATTCTTTGAAAAATGATTTAAGATTTAGACTACTTTGCAGTCCACACAATATCAAAGTTCAATACTGAGATCAGAGCAAAAGTTATCTAGTTCATTTTTGAGACCTGATCCTCTATCTGTTCCTTCTCAGAATCTGGTTCCTAACAACTTTCTAACTGGTCAAACTATTATTTAATGACATTGATACACCACATGCATCAGAGGCTTTTTGAAAAGAATAAAAACTGCGAGGCTACTTACTCACCCAGTCAATGCATGGTGAACAGAATTTCTTTTAATTGTTAATATAACAAACCATTTTGCTCAAGGAAAATAAAAACTTGAATTAACAGAATCTATTTTGATGTTAATGCTTGTTTGTTTTGTTTGTGAGTTTAACGTGACAGGATTTTTCTAGTTCAACAAAAGGCCATGATGGCATCTATGTTAAAGTATATTTGTGTAGATTATAAAGGGTCTTAGAAAGGATCAAGGATGGCTGAGATACAGTAAAACTTAAGTCATTTAAATGGCCTGATGGGCTTTACTCAGAGATATAGCAAATGTTAAGAAATATACAATTGGATACAATGGTACAGACCTGTAATCTCAGCTACTCAGGAGGCTGAGACAAGGAGATTACCAATTTGGGCCCTGCCTGGGCAACTTAATGACTTAGACCTTATCTCAAAATGGAAAACTACACAGGTGAATATTTGGCTCAGTACGGAGGTTGTGAGTTTAATTTCCACAAATGCATGTGTGTGCATGAACACACACACACACACACACACACACACACACACACACACTACAAGTATGTAGTACTACAGAAGCTTTTTACTTTAATTATAACTTTTGTTTCCTGTTCTCTAATTATCTCACATTTGCTGTACATGATGATGAGAGACTAGATATATGTATATCACAATCTTCACATATTGTGATTCTTTTTCTTGCTCTTTCTTACCCACTCTCTTCTCTCCCTTACTTTTTAGATCTGCTTTTATTCTTGGTTATTATAATTACTATTCTATCTCATGTCTGTGACACGTAATTGATGCAAGCACACGGCACGTCTTACTTTCGTTCACACTCCCTTCTCCTACCACTTCCTCCCACCCGGGTCCTCTTCTCTTTTGAGTAAAATTTGGCTCCATCTCCACTTACCAGTCGTTCACTGTGCTCTTTACACTATTTGTGCTTTGGATTACTCAAGTGAGCTGCATTAAACTTGGGTGTCTGCTTTATTTTACTTAACATTGTTTACAGGAAGCTCTGTTTTCCTTTATATATCTCAAGTTTTTCCTTCTTTATAGCCAAGTGGGACTCTATCATGTGTAGACATCAGGTGTCATTATGCTTTCCTCTGTTGATGGACCTGTAGGTTGCTTCCAAGATGTAGCTAGTATGAATTGTACTACTATAATCATTGGTGTGTGTGTGTGTGTGTGTGTGTGTGTGTGTGTGTGTGTGTGTCACTGTAACAAGTTGTCTTTAATGTCTTGGGAAGATGACTAGAAGGGAAAATATCTCAGTTGAATGGAATTTCTATTTATTTGTTATGAGAAATTTTCATAATTGTTTTCCTAATACTTGGAATAGTTAACATTCCCACCCATAATGCAGAAGGGTTTCCTTCTTCTGTAGCAAGGCCAGCATGTATTATTATTTGATTTCTTGATGATAGCCAGCTTTTTAAGAGTAGAGGACATCTCTGTGTTGTTTAAAATTGCATTTTTTAAATTGCCATTAAAACTGAAAAAATTTTCAAATACTTTTTCCCTACCTGTGTTTCATCCTCTGAGGAATGTCTTTCATTTTGATTGTCTGCTTTTTGACTGGGTCTTTTATGTTGGGGGATGGTTCTAATTTTTGAATTTATTATATATCTTGATATTAATCACCTTTCCAAGGTGTAAACAATAAAAGTTTTTGCCCTAGTCTTTCTTTGCTTTTCTTTTCAATTTCTAATAATCCTATTCACTGTGCCTGTTGTTGTTTCCTGTGTACTCGAGCTCTGTTCAGAAATTCTTTATACCTATGATTTCAAAGTTTTCCTATTTTACCTTCTGATAGGTTAAGTGTTTTAGTTTTAATATTTCTATCTTTGGTCAATTTTTGGTTTTAGTTTACTGCATGATAGAGATACAGGTACTTGCTTCTATCTCCATTGCTGTCTCAGGATCTGCCTTGGGAGAGATGGGAATCTTCGGGAGCATTTTTTTTTTTTTTTGCCTTGTTTCCCATGTTCTTTCTGTCTCATTTTTTTCTGTCTCCATCTTTCTCTTTCTCTCTCTCTCTCTCTCTTTTTCTCTCTCTCTGTTTCTCTGTCTATCAGTTTCTCTGTCTCTCTCTGTATCTCTGTCTCTCTCTGTATCTCTCTGTCCTCTCTCTGTCTGTCTGTCTCTCTGTCTCTTTCTGTGTCTGTGTCTGTCTGTGTTTTTGTCTCTCTCTGTCTCTTTCTCTTTCTGTCTGTCTCTGTTTCTGTCTCTCTGTCTCTGTCTCTCTCTCTTTCTCGATTGTGAGTGTGTAGGTTGTAATGAAGTTGAGGTCAAGTACAATGAGGAGTTTGTAGTTAATATGAACACATTTTCAGTTATACTTTTCCTTTCCAGTGATGTGTTCTTTGTTTTCTTTATCCAAAGATAGCACTCATCCTTTTATTTGTTCATTTATTTTATTTATTCAATGTTTCCTACCATTATGCTGTGAAGAATTACTACTGCTTATATCAGCATTAGCAGATCCGAACAAACATCACTATGTGAGTTAAACTTTGCATTTACAAATTCACTTTTATCATTATACCTTCACAAACTACAGTAAATTATTTTGTTCTTTTTAATATAACCACAAGACCAAAGGAACAATAATGTATTTAATTCATGTAAATAGAGATTTGAATGCCATAATATTGAGATAATTATGTTAAATTGCCTTAGGAAAGTTATGAATAGATTATCTGCTATGTATTTACAAGAACAATTTATCCAAAATTTCTTTCATAGTTCAAGATATAATATAATCTGCCCACATTCACACATACCTAAACTTATAGATGTGGAATGTAAACATTTTATAATTTGGTGCTTAACATTCTACACAAAAGAAGTAAAAAATATTAATTAAAATAATCCAGGCATGGTGGAACATGCCTATCATTCCAGTAGTTGGGAAGCTGAGGCAAGAGGATCAGTATGACTTTGAGCGTACCTGGAAGTCCACAACCTCCCCCACACAGTGAGTACCAGCCTTGAATCCATAGTGAGATACTCAAAACAGTGACAATAGCAACAACAAATAACCACACAAAAACTAACAAAAGCAGATTTTCACATTTATAAAACTAATTTTTAATTATTGTAATATAATAAATTTTAAAGGAAAAAGAAAAATTAAAGGAGTAAATCAGTACATACGGATGATGAAAGAAAGATTATTTGAATTAAAACAGATGCAGAGGTCTGGAATTTGATTCATTTTCTTTTCATTTCTTCTAACATGGTACATGGAAGGGCTAAGAAAAAGTTCTAGTACTTTCACAATATGTATTTTTAAAAATGGGATTGAAGATGATGTAAAAATTTTGGCTTTCTATGAAATCTTTTCAGAATTTGGAGACACAGATAATTTGTTCTTTTTGGCAGTTTAGTATCACAAAAGAGAGAATAGTTGTAGTGATTTAAAACTTTAAAATAAATATTTTTCTTTTGGAATAAAGTTTAACATACCTTGAAAAATACCAGAACTGAATGTAAAACCTTACAAAACAGTCAGAATTATTGGATGTGGAGGAATGATGGACATTTGTGTTCATAGTTATCAAATATAGCCACATTTACATGCATGTGCATTTGTACATGTGCTCCCGTGTGTGTGCACACACACATGCACACACACATGCACACACACAGTGTTCTATGACCAAGGAGTAATATATCCATCCAGTGGCCCTAAGTGGTACTGCTTTGGACCATAGTATACTGCTGTGCATCTGTACCATTCTCGGGATATGTATTCCAGCCTCAATGAAGGGAAAGAAGCTGGAGCCAACAAATTCAAAGACTTCTAGATTTCTATTTTTACTTCCAACTTTCTCTCTCTCTCTCTCACCTTCACTCCCTGTTTCTTTCCAAAGCTTAAGCTGTCAAAATGAATGTGAACAATTTAGAATAGAGAAGGCAATGTGGAAACCAGAGATTAGTTTAAAATTTATGAAAAGTTAACTTCTAGTACTTTTTAATGAACTCATGGAGAATTTGAATATAAATTGGAGTTACATATTTAGTTCTTAGCTATGGTTTTATTCCGTCCACTTAGAGCAAAATTTGGGAAATTGGAAAAAATGCATTTAGTTCAAGTAATAATCCTGCTACTGACATACACAGCAACTTTCATTTTGTTTTCACAGTATAACAGCTGGAAAATTTTATAAGTTATTTTATAAAGTGATATTTGACATGTCTCCTAGCCCATTTTCCCTTCTCTCAGTCAGAACTCATCCTGGTCTTTGAAGCCATGCTATTATGAGACATGGACTGAGGTAGTCTTTTAGGGCTATAAAACAGTAATAAATACACAATAAAGATTTTTCATATTCTTTACATGGAAGATGTCAAGGGGCAATGCTCCTAAATAAATAGATGAGACAGTGAATTCTTTCACCTGTACTTCCCAAGTAGAGCCTAAATGTCTTCTTGGTAGTGGATGAGAGCTGGAAGTGCATGTCATTCTTGACCTTACACAGTCGATCATCTGTCCCTAGGAAGGAGGTGGAAAAGCATGGCTTACCCACCCCCAGGAAGGGCACAGCATGACTGGAGTCCCAGGTCAAGGTCCACCTATCACTGAGTTTCTCAGCACATCCCGTTCTCCATCACCACAGAGCACTATTTAGAGCTGTTCTCATTTAGCATTTTGAAAATAAAATATTTTTCATATGAAGTGTAATTTATCTTGAATGAGGCTTGAACCGAGTTTAAACCCTATGAAATTATCAATGTATCTATGCATATATATGTTCATCAAGAATTTTTAATTCTATATTCCATTAATTATATTTCAAGGCATATCTTTCTAGCATATGGAATTTAAAATATATTACTCATTTAATGCTTATTTTTACAAGTATTTCTACTTTGCCCTCATGTAAATATAAAAAAATGGAAGTCCAAGGAAAATTAGTGACTTACCCCCTTCTAAAATGTTATTGCCAAAGTTTTTATTTTCTTTTTAAGAGTAACATTCTCTACATATTAACACAATAATTGGGTTTTCTCACAGTGCTTTATTTTTATGACCACACAGTATCTCACTGATAGCTCTTTAAAGATTATAATTGAGAACAGTCAAAGGAACAAAGAAAATACCATTTCAGTTGTTGAGGTAAGCATCACCCCAGTGACCTATTTTTCACAAACCATGGCGCCTCATTAAGAAACAGCTTTGCAAAAGCCAATGACTACGTGTTGTGCAGTCATTCATTCCCCCAGTGCCTAGGCCCACCAGTGAGCCCTATTTAGGCCTATGCTTCCTTCGCACTAGGATACGGATTATTAAAGTGGAATTATTTCCACAATATACAATTAAATTTAATGTGATCATAAAATATATTCATAGCCCAGCTTAACTGAAATGATTATTTAAAGTTTCTACTCCATTAAAAAGTATCACAATGATATATGTGTGCCCATGTTTATAGCAGCGCAGTTCATCGTACCTAAATCTTGGAAATAACTCAACATCAACTGAGGATTGGAGTGGTGTTTTTACACAATGGAGCATTACTCAGCTGTAAGAAAAGATAAACTCAAGACTTTTACAAGCAAATGGATGCAACTAGAGACCACACTTATAAGTGAAATGTCAGACCCGCATGCATAAGCATAGTATTGTCTAGCATAAGAACCTGAAAGGGAGTAAATAAAATACACATGGTACAATATATACTGTGAAAGGGAAGGCACAATTAAGATGATGAAAAGGAGAAAAAAGAAGGGAAAAACATGTTTGCATACACACAGGATAGCTTGTATAATTGCACTGCTGATTTCCACTACTCTATTGAAAGGAACAGTTAATGCTTACTTTTTTCCTTCTTTTTAGTTTTTTGACCAATTTCACATGCTTATTTCTGTCAATCTGAACAACTAATTTGAAGATAGCAATATGACAACAGTTGTTGAATTCCTATCAATTTGTTTGGTGAAATTCTGTAACTTTTCTAATGATTTTAATTTAATTTTATTTATTTATTTATTTTGCGGTACTGGGGATTGAACTCAGGACCTTGTGCTTGCCAGGCAAGTGCATATTGTACTGAGCTATCTCCCAAGCCCCAGGTTATTTTAAATAATTTTTATTCCCCTTAAAAAATAATGAGAAACCAAAAAAGTTTTATGTAATTATTGATGCAAAAGAAGCAATATTTAAAATTCCTGAGATACGTCCCAGAGACATGTCATCACATCCTGAGATTAATACTAAAGAATGTTATTGGTGTTACTTGCATCACATTAATTTATGCACTTACAGTCTGAAGGAGAATTAGTGTGCAGGGTTTCCTACCTCTTCTAAACCTTTATTCTACCAAGATCGTTCTTGTAAACTGTTTCTTAGTAATAGAAACATCTCTTATTGGTAGTAATACTTGAACTACGTATCTTTCTAGTAGGAAAAATAAATAAATGCACAAATATCGTTTTGATTCCAGTCACCAGTATATTTGTTTTTACTGTGTATCATTCAATCTGCCACCCATATATTTGCCTACATTTCTTTTAAATCTTAATTAATACTGCTTTATAGAAAACTACATATAAATCAGTATTTTTACAAACCCGAACTCATTTATGTTATTTATTGATTTTATTAACATAAATATTTTTCCATTAAAAACTAGGCAGCCACAATGATGGCCTGGTAGATGTTTGAAAATTACACAGTTACTTTCTTTTTTTATTTTTATTTTTTATTAATTTTATTGAGAAACAAATAGCAATGAGACAGTTTCAAAACAGGTTAGTAGGACAGTTACAATAATCAATACATTGCATATTGCTGTCTTCATAGTAGGTATTCATAGTACAAGATGCAGACACGATATCTTGTCCAAACACTATTATTACAAACCTTTCTTCTCACTGAATTAAGAGAAAGTATCTGTATATCTATCCTAACTATTATGAATATACAGATACAGAACAGTCCTTCATTTGTATCTTCTTTTTTTGTTTAGTTTTGTCAGAGACACGTATTCCATTGCCATTTAAACATTGTGGGTGCATGAATTCAGCGAAATAATCCAACATAGTCCAGTAGTCCATAATAGTAGTGGGTTACCCATAGAACTGGCAGTGTCAGAGGCTGTTTTTTGTTATTCTATGTATTCTTTGTAAGCACAAAAATGTGAAGTTAATTTAATATGTACAGGAGGGGCCTTGTGCACAAACCATTTTTCACAACAGTAGTTATCCTGCAACTAATTTGTTTTCGGAGTGTTACGCCTTTAGGCTAGCAAAAAAAAATCTATGTTTGTTTAATCTTAATTAAACTTTTCTTTCAAAATTAACTTGCACTACTGGCAAATGAAAACTACTTTCCCTTTAGACTCTTTTGTACGTGCATTAAAAAGCAGGATACTTTGATATCTTTAAGAGGAAAACACAGGTTACATTCCAGAATCAGGCAGCCGAAGTATACCATGTTGACACTCATCTATCTATTTCCTGGAATAGCTGTTCCTATCAGTTGGTCACATGAGAATACAGACATACTTGGTACAGAAACTAATACCGGAGCAAACTTTTTTATGGCATAATCATATTTTTATTTTTCAACAATTTACATCACTGAGACAAAATTCATCAACCCAGTCTTTTTCAACACATTTCCTTCAGATTTCTTAAATGATATTAGAACATAGTTTTTAAAATATTCTATTTTGATTAGTGTTGATTAATTGTGTATATTATTGGGGTCTGTATTATAGTTCAACACATGCTTATAATATACTGATCAAACCCGGCTTCCTGCGCCTCCCCGTCACCCTTTTCCTACACCTAGTAATTATTATTCTACAGTCAGCGGGGTTTTTTTTAGCTTCTGTGTAAGATAGAGAATATCTAGCACTTGACTTTCTGTGTCTGGTTCATTTCAATTAACATAAAGTCCTCCAGTTCCAACCATTCTGTCATAAATGATAGAATTTCATTCTTCTTTGTGGCTGATAATATTCCACTGGCAACATAACGTTTTTCTTTTTTGTTTTGGTTTTTTTTTTTCCATAATTTTATTGAGAAACAAATAGCAATGAGACAATTTCAAACCAAATTGGTGGGACAGTTTCAATAATTAACACATTGCATACATTCTTCCTAGTGGTGAATTGCTGTACAAGATGCAGACATGATATCTTATTTAGATCTAAGAAACTTTTTGATCTAAGAAAAACAAATATGGGTTACCCTGGCCAAAGCACATCTGACTGCACTATACCGGTTGGCATATTTTAACACAAATCAGTGTAAACAGATTAGTGTAACTCTATAGTTGTTAAAATGTTGCTAGTTGTGAGGGAGTCCAGGCCAGACAAGAAGAGCACAGTTACCCATGCTAAGTAGCATGGAGTGAAGAGAGAAGGATGCGCCACTATTTAGCATGCTTGAAGCAGAGACAGAAGTGCCTAGTTACATGGATAAATCCATGTTTTAGACTCATCATTTGACATCAGCTCATAAGCATAACTCTCTGTACAACTTTTCTGCCATAACATCTTTTTGCCCCTAACACTTGACTTAGAAAGATTATAATAATGGTATGCGTTATGTCTTATTTGACCGAATAAGAAAATCATTAAGCCTGTGTGTAAATTTTGTAGAACTTAATAAAGCTATATGTGTTGAATTTTACCTCATGCTTTTGCCCCAATGCCAGCCTTCTATGTAAACTATACCACTCTGACTCAGTTAAACAATGATAAAAGCAAGCTGAGCTTTTCTATGACTTTCTGTTGATCTTTTGGTTTTTCTGCATGATCACCTGGAGTAAT
>NW_004524661.1:10070051-10082051 GCF_000260255.1 Octodon degus | reverse complement strand
TGTCACTACAGCGGTTTTACAGACATGATATCTTGACAGTATTAGAGGTATGAATGTCCATGAATATGCACTCCTCAAAATTTACCAATTTCTTTTAATATCCTTCAGTTAAATTTTGAGGTTGCCTACAAAAAGGTGTTGTATATCTTTTAGTTTTATGTGCTATAGACATTTAAGTGTTTTGTGTAACTTTTTGCAATTATTGATAATATTTTGTTGTATTTTATAATATAATATTGCCGCTATGAAAGGAAGTACGTTATTTTAGAATATTTTCTCAATGAAATAATTTTCTGGTCTGTTTTCATGGTACTTCTTTTGGATAATTACATGTTTAATAAGTAGAAGTACAAATTTTGTTTTCTTCTTTAAGGCAAGTCTATCTTACAATACCTCACATTTTATTTTACTGTATGGACCATAAATTTTCAAACAATTCACAACAGTAAAGGTAAAAAGGGAAAATTTTGTCTATTCTTCAATGTTAATGCACTCATTTCTAATGTTCCACCCTCAGAAGTGGTAGCATTAGAAATAGATGCTCCTTACTATTGTTATTAGAATTTATAAGTCATAAGAATTATTTTTAGATGATCCATATTATCAAATGGTCTTTAAATGAAATACAGTGGTCAGACAGCAAAGTTCTTAAATATTCGCACATTTTAGAAAAATCATTCTTGAGTATAATTCCATTTTAATACATTAAATAATTTATTATACTAACTTTCTATACAGTAATTTTGCTTTCATGCTTCGAATTATTATTCTGAAGTCTTATAATTTTGTTCTCTCAAATTTTTCTTGTTAGTGTTATGCTCAGTGCATGAAATGAATTGGGAACTTTCTTTTCTTAATGCTCCAGAGGGCTTTTAAATAAAAGGACATTCTTTTTTATTTAAAAGCCTTAAATAACTGAACCATAAAACTGCCTAGATGTCAGACTATCTTAGGAGGCAACACTTGGACTACTTTTTCTCAATTACTTTTCTTTTTATTGATCTGAATTCCATTGTCTGCATCTTAGATGAGTTTTGTTTTATATGTTTTTAAGGTTTTCACATTTCTCAGTCTCCTGTTTTCCCTACTCAGGCACAAAACTAAGAGATTTTTTTTTGTGTGTGATCTGATAGCCTCTTCCTTCCTTCCTTCCCGCCCTCCCTCCCTTCCTCCTTCCTTCCTTCCTTTCTTCCTTCCCTCTCTCCCTCTTTCTCTCTCCCTCCCTCCCTCCTCTCTCTCTCTGTCTCTCTGTCTCTGTCTCTCTCTTTCTCTCTCTCTCTGTGTCTCTGTCTCTCTGTCTCTCTCTCTCTCTCTCTTTCTCTCTCTCTTTCTTCTCCTGCTCTCTCATGAGCATAGGATAAAGGTGTCATACTTACCAGTTCTTCCTCATCACCACTGTTAGCAGAAATTAACTTTGAGATCTCTTCCTGCCACCATCAATGTAAGGAAATATTTCAAGTCTGTAAAGCACAAGGATATATATATATAACCCTACCGCATGTGTGGTAAGTTGCAAATATCTGGTTGTGTCAAAACATTTCAATTGACCAAATATTTAATATTTCATGTATATGTTCCTTATAACAAAGTCATTAAAATTCATCATGTTGTTGATTAAGAATTTCAAATATGTTTGGGAATTTTAAATAGTAATTGAAATTATTTAAATGGCTATTATGCAGAGGCAGTCAAAATACTTTTTTAAAAAATATGAAAAATAGGGGTATCCCATTTGTTTGAATTTCTCTTTGTTTTAGTAAATATTTAAAGTTGCTTTAAGGGATTCTGCTAAAGGATGTGAGTATTTTGTTTCTTTTCTTCTTTCAAGTACCAGACATTCTTGTGCCAGGAATAAATTGAACATTATATAAAACCGTGTCAGTTTCAGAACATAAATGAGGGTAGAGAGAAACAATCACTTTAGTATAAATGGCCTGGACACAGGAAGGGGGGAGCAGGACCTTGTTTTGGGTAGGATAGTTAAATGTATGTTCCTTAATGAAGAGGCATTTGAAGTGTGGCCTTCATTAACAGTGGAGGAAACCATGTTCATGCTTGTGAATCTCTGCTGTGTTCAAGGGACAGCATAATGGGAGGCCAGAGAGCCTACAGCAGTCAGTGAGGGTGGAGGCTGGGTGCTGGCTGGATTAGAAAGTGGGTTCCTGTGACCCCCTGTGGCACCTTGGGATTTAAACTTGGGAGCTATAGAAAGATGCTAAGTACTTCCCACATGACTCTAGAGTTGAAAACTGTAGTCATTTATATGCGTCAGTCAAGTCATCTACCTCTAGATATTTCTCACATTGATGCAAATCGCATTATCAATATTTGGCCCAAGGGTAATCAAAAGAGGTTGGTTGGGACATAATGATTTGAGTTCACTCGGCTCGAAGGGTGTTTCTATGTTCTAGATCTCCTCGAGTCTGTGGAATACATGCTATATACACCTACTGAAGTTTGTGTGTTAGTTTAGATTTTATTTGCAAGTAGATATAAGGCAGTGTGACTTAAGGACACACTGTAGTTCACACATACATACACACACAGAGGAAGTTATGTTCAAACACTAGACATCTTCATTCCATCAAAATGGTATTTCATCTCAATTGTGAAACACTGCATAAGCTTCATTCTTTTCCAGACTTCCACACTCAAAGAGGTTTGATGTGAGTAAGTTGTGGGATTGTAAGTGACACCAAAATTCTGTCACAGAGGAAATGCTTACTTACATTCTCTTCTGCCTATTTCTCATCTTCCTTTTCTCATAGAATTTGTGTCTGTATCTGTTCTTTCTACACACTAGAGGAAAATCTGTGTTCTAAGAAATATGTGAAGAACAGCTACCGTTTTTATCCCATATTTTCATGATTCTTTAAATCTCCCAGAACTCTGTCATTTCATTTCTATATCATACTCCACAGCCTAGTAGGACAGATATTGTTACTGCTTTTTTAATGGAGGACTACTTTAAGATATTAGTATTAACTGACTTGCTCAATATTGCACAACTATATGCTCATTAAAATAAAACCTGTGTCTTTGTGTAGCTTTTTGAAGAAAATCAGAGCACTAGCTGAAGTTACTGAAAGTATCATCCAACATATGCATTGTATAATGAGACTAGAGGGGGATAGTTTTCAGATTCCCTTATTCTTTTAATTAATGATTACCTAACTTGATCAGTCCTATTGGTTTACATTTCTTCTACATGCCAATTTGTTTTTTCCACTGAGGCACATGTTTTGTTCCAGTTTGTACCATTCCAATCAATACTGTAACCAGAGAAAACACATGACTCTGTTACAGAGGTAAACTGTGGATGTTAAATATTTAATCACTAATCATGATTTCAAGACGCATGTTTTATAATCTGTAGTTTTCAGTTGTTTGCTACTTTCCAAAACATGACATTCTTATTGTTTCCTGTATTATGCAATTGCTTTGTTCTCTGAAATTGTGGTCGTTAGAGTACTCTTTGTCTGATAAAATAAAACCATTCAAGAGCAGATGAAGCTATAATTACAATCAGAGTTCATACTTGCGGGAGATGTAATAAAAATTAAAGGTACTAACTCTGTGACATTTTGATTGTCTGGAAATTCTCCCAGTCTGACAGATGACAGTAGGGGCACATGGCTACATTTAAATATAAACACAAGAGGCTCCTTATAAATCAAACAAAATTGTTCTGGACTAGGTTTCTTTGTTCAAGAGAATTTGCCAATTGTCCTGTTCTTGTGAAATTCTAGGTTTTTGATTAAACATTCAGTGATGAATACTAGACATTTTTTCTTCAAATTGTAGTTTGATTAAATGACAAAATATAATATTCCTATGTTTCACAAATGAAGACGAGAGAAACAAGTCTGTTTCCTAAAACGGGAATGAGAGGATGACAAGTTTTCAAGTTAAAAATTTTGCACGCTCTTTCATTAAAAAGTAAAACTAATAACAAAATCCTTGTCCCGCTAGCCAGGTGGCTCTTTAATTAAGTCACATTGTGTTAAGCAAAAAAATCTGTATTCACAGTCATACTTACTTGATTTGAGTCTTCCAACTCACACAGCATGATCGCCTATATTTTTCAAAAGGAAATGATGAATCTAACCAGTCCACTAACTCCAAAACCCACCGATTACACACTAAGTTTTTAGAAAATACTATAGGAAATCTTAAGTAATTTGTCTTCTCAACCTTCTTTCATTCAACTCAGTTTTGAATGAGTTGTGGCTCAATAGCCCCATCCTAACAACAGAAAGTCCTAATACTACAAGGAACTGGCCACACATCCTGTTCTGTCTTCGATGAAAGATTTTAGACAAGAGAAATGGGTTGTCAGATAATGTGTAGGTAGTTCATTGCAAAATTGTAGACTTTTAGGGTGAGACAGAGCATTCTCTCAGGGGTCAAGTGGGCTAGTGCCAGAGTGGTAGTGGCACTAAATGAGATACCAGGTTCTGTTTATATAATTAATTGGGTCTTGCAAAGAATATTTCTTCCTCCCTCTCAAGTCATTTATTATTATTTTTCTAATGAAGAAAAGGGGTCACATTGCTCTACTTCAGGGAGATGTAGATCCTTGTTTGCATCCTAGGTGCATGGTTTCCTTTTAGTTTTGAGGCCTTAAATTTTTTTTTCTTCTCTTTTGACCTGAAGTCTAGACTTACATGGGCACTAGGCATTAACAGTTTGCTCTGTGGGTGTTACATTCTTTTGAACCAAAGTTTGGAACAACAATCTTGGGTGGATTTTGTCTAAAGCTAATGCTTAAAAAAATGAAGGAAAAAAGAAAATAAGTCACAGCACCTATGTTTTTCTTATAGCCTCTGTCCCCTCTCTCCAGATTTGCTAATATCTGACTTCCTGTGTGCAAATACCATAATACTATCTAGCAGGGACTCACTTCTGGTATGCCTGAAACCAATACTGAGACAGGATAGTAGAAACAAAGATAGATTTCAAAAAGTAGTATGGATAGTGTAGTTAGGGTTATGGGGTTCTTTCCCTGATTGCTGTAGGATCAGTCCCTTCTACTCATCAGAACCTGAATAATGCCTCAAGGACAGAATACTGACTTTTGACCTAAGAATTACTATCCAGAGGTAGGAATAATAAAAACAGAGATCCATGTGCCTGTCCCAGAAGAATGAAAAATTCCAAACCAGGCTGGATGAGTGGCAGATTGTCCTGTGTAAACTAAAGTAACCTTTCTTCACCTAAAGTACAATGAAGGTTCATGCCTATGGACTGCACCTCACACATGCAATTAGAATAGAGAGAATTATATTTGGGAAAGGGTAGGGACAATGCACAAAGCTAACATGACAGTCAAGAAAAAGGAGAAGTTGCTTGTTGATTGTGTTATCTGAGTATTACGGCAAAAGCCTCAACTCTGGGGCTCCCAGTGGTCTAGGTGTAGACACTCATCCCAAGATGCCAGGTGAAGAGGTGTTGCTAGTGAAGCAAAACCATTTTATTGTGTTCTTGCATGAGAAAGACAAGGGGACCAGTGCCCTTGGCCTTGTGTTTAAGGAGTTGGTAATGCCTTTTAAGTGTTATAAGAAGAAGACTGAGACAAATATTAGATGCTTCCATAACTAGGGGTGGGCACAGCCTGCAAAGCAGGGTATCTTGGTAAGGCCTGACCTTGTTGATCATTAACTTAGAAGAGTGGTAGTGTTGGTGGTGGGGTGTATTGCCTTGGGCTTAGTTTTTATTGTTGCCACAAGACACTTACCCATCCGACTTGTTCCTGGTATCCAAGGTAAATGTACATAGCTGAGAGCTCAGAAAGAAAACCAAAACTAAACAAAAGCAAGGGAAACAAAATAAAGTTAGGTCTCTGTGACTGTGCATTCCTCAAATGGATGTGGAGAAGAGGGAACTGTAGGGATTTCTTGTATACAGATGTAAAGGTCATCCTATCCTTAGTTTTTTTTGTTTTTGTTTTTTTGGTTTTTTTTTTTTTTTTTTTTTTTTGAAAAGGGGACAGATAGTGAGTATGCCCCACCTCGGAGATTTTGAATTTGTAACAAAAAAGTTCATTGACCTCAGGAGCTCTTTATGCCCACACCAATGTTTAAAAAAGCAGGTTCTAATCCATCCATGGGTGAATTATGGAGTTTTTTCCTGGAAGAAGACTTAAAAACTTCATTTTTAAAAATAATTTAAGTCTAGCTGTATCAGGGCCATACCAGATTTCAGTGGTTAGGAGAGAAAGTTAAATGGGCCAATAGTAGTTCAGGATTTTGTACATTGCAAGGAAAGAATTGTGAAGTGTAGACCCAGTGGTGAGCAACTATGTTAACTGAAGGTCCTGAGAAGTTGGGCACAGGCCAGTCTGTGCCAGAAAGATATGTATGACAAAGACTAAGAAAAGTGCCAGTGTGACAGAAGAACACTGCACATAGGTCAAAGGAAAATGGAGTTAATCGTTAAGCTACAGGGAAAATAGGAAAGGCTCAAGTTAGGCATTTGGAGGGTGCACATTAGGATACAAGGGTTCCTACTAGCCCATCTGCCAAAGTAGGAGGCCAACTTTAAAAATATGGCTGGTGGGCTGGGCTTCAGGGGACCATTATCTTAGTCATAGTGCCATAGTACCTTTGTTCTGATATCAGCTCTGGAATTTTTATGGCTGGGATTGTTTCATTCAGAGGAGATGCCAGGTTCAGGCATCTGGCTTAGGAGAATAGCTGGTGACCTCTAAGCATCATAGAATGTCCCTACTAATCCCTCATCCTGCTGCACATGGTCCTGAATGGGCTGGGAATATCTAAATTAAGGGCTAATAACCTTGTTCTTCAACTTTTTTTTTATTTTAGGGAAGAGTCTACAGGATGTTCAGGGTCTCACTACTAGATGGAACTCATGGTGATCCACCTGTTGACAGCCTCCCACGAACTGTGACTGCAGGCGCTCACTACCATGCCCAGCCCCAATTGCAGTCTCAGTGTGCCCCTGGGGCAGGGCCTGTGCTGACATGATGTTTTTCAGCTTTTGACAGAAACTCTGTGCATGATGCACCCTCCATATAAGTAGAGCTAAGAGGAGTAAAATCAAATTTTGTTCTGCTTTTAGTTAACTTGAGAAAAACTATAGGTCTATGAAGAGAGTTATGATGCATAGCAACAAACAAACAAAACCAAAGAAAAGAACAGGCTTTACTGAGCAGTAGATGAGAGTCCAGTGTTTTGCATATTTCCGCATCCATATGATGTTCCCTGCCTCATGTTACATATATAGGATTAACCGGGTCTTCTAAGGGTTATCTTTGCCTTTCTTCAAGGTCATTGCTCTTGTATAAATAGATGAGCTGTTTTTATTGACCCTTGAGACCAGTAGGCCCTTCTTTATTTCTTAGGCCAGTGTCTCTGTTTAGCTTGTTTTGAGACCTTGATAATGTTTCTATCTCCCTACAAATAATCTGAACTTTATGTAGGGCTTGGACCTTATCGACACACTTAGAATATTCTCTTGAGGTAGAGCTTTAAACCACAAGCTTGTGTGAATCTTATCTCTAGCTAATGATTAAAATTTTTTTATAAAGTACCCCTTCTCCTTGTCTACTAATAACCTTTCTGCCTAACATTATGACTGCATCCTAATCATTTAATAGTATCTTTATTTATTATTGAAGATGTTGTGACATTAATATCCATTTTTGTCTATTCTTACTGCAAATAACATAATTTATTAAGATGATTATTGACAAATCAAATTTCACTTTACAATCAGCCACTTCTTGTTTGTACAATAAGGACAAAAACAAATCTTTTCTAGCATTATTTTGCTCTTCTTTTTTATTTTTTTATTTATTTGAGTCTCATTGTGCAGCTTGGGCTTATAGTGATCCCCCTGCCTCAGCTGCCCCAGCACTGTGATTACAAGTGTACACCACCATGGGGGCTGGTACAGCATGTGGTACCAAGGATCGAACCCAGGTCCTTCTGCTTGCCAGGCAGGCCCTTAGACAACCAAGCTACCTCCACAGTCTATTTCTCATCTTTAGTATGTGGAAAATAAGATTGTGATAATAATTTCACAGGGAGATTTTAGGCGAATATAAAATGTATGTGAGAACTTAGTTTAAAGAGTGCTATTGAGATTATTCAGGGAGAAATGAAATGGCTCTCATCAAATTGTGACTACAAACAGCCTGAAAATCTGAAATCCAGCAGTAATAATGCACCATTTATTTCAGTGATTTACTTCGCATTGGACAACATGTTAATTGCTTTCCATCTCTCTTTCACAATTAACTTTGTGAGGGATACACTAAGGTCAAGAAAGGTTAATTTATTTGTGAATATTACTATGTATGAAAATCAGTTTTGTCCTTCTCCAGGAATTTTAAAGTAACAATTAACCTCTTTAACATGTTTACCTTCTTTTTCTTGGCAAGGTAACTCTTCCTAAAATAAATTCTACCCAAAAATTGCATACAAATAGCTTTTGTGAGAACCTTTCCCCCAGCCTCTGTAAATCAACAAAGAGGTGAGAGTAACTCATTATTTGCAGATGTCTAAAAAGATGAGCTGGAAATAAGATGACTAAATGTGTTAGTTTTCTATTTCTATGACAAAACAATTTAATTAAGGGGAAGATGAGGTATTTACAATTCATGGTTTCATAGGATTCAGTCCGTGGTCACCTGGCTCTATTTATTTTTATTTATATATTTTTAAAAATTTTTAGTGCCTGTGGCAAGGCAAAACCACCCTAGTGGAGTAAAGCTCTTCACCTCATGGCAGGCAGGAAGCAGAAAGGTTAGAGCCCAAGGAGCTGGATGAAGGCACCTTCCCCTTACCCAGTCTCTTCAATGAGATCCAACATTCTAAATTTTTGATAGCACACACTCATGCCACCAAATTACTAATCTGTCAATAGATTAATCTATCAAGCAGTTAGCAGCCATCCTGACCCAGTATTCTGCCCAAAGCTTCTCCTTAACATTGCTGCATTTGAAAGTATACCTCCAGCATAGGAGTTTCTGGGGGAAACTTACTCTTAACATTTAAAATTAAAATTAAAAAGTATTTCACTTAAGTCAAATCAGACTGTATGATATCTTCAAAGTAAGCAAGTGTGAGAGGGAAATAAGTTTTGGAAGTATTCATTGAAAGACATTGCCTGAAATAATTTATAGAAATTTCATAAATAATTTCAGAAGAAGATATTTATTTATTATGTATTTAGTACAGGGTCTACAGGCTCTCACTATGTAGATAGAACTCACAGTGATCCTCCTGTTTTCAACCTCCCAAGCGCTGGGATTACAGGTGCACACCATCATACCCAGTCTCAATCTCCATCTCAAAGCACCCCAGGGGCAGGGCCAGCATGGATTGTGTTGCTGGGAATCGAACCCCAGTCCCTGACCTCTACCTAAGGAGGGGCTTTAGTCTGCTGAGCTATGTGGCAGGCCCAGAACAAGATATTTTAAGTAAGAACTGTGATTAACAAACACAGAAAATGTTCAGTATTTTAAAATTAGGGTAGAAAACACATCGCCATTAACCCCCTTTATATTATAGCCTTTAGGTCTAAACACATTGATCTCATCATTCTTGTCACTTTCTGAAATAGTTCTGAAAGTCTTCTTTCATGAGTGTATTTAGCTGTTCTGCTTGGGTGTATCAGTGTATGAAATTCAACTCAAAACATTCACCTTTCATGGTCATCTTGACTTATGGAAGAGCTAGAAGACTCTGGAACCAGAGTCTAGTAAATAAGTTGATGAGGATACACTGCAATGATTTTTTTGTTTTTGTTTCTTGTTTTTGTTTTTGGTGGAACCAGCGATTGAACTCAGGCCCTTGCACTTGCCAGGGAGGTGTTTACTCCACTGAGCCATCTCCCCAATAAGGATTTTTTTTCTTTTTTTTGCTCCTAATGCCCTCAGGGGTGGTTTGGCTGGCTGGACTGTTGTGGGGATCGAACTATAGCACCCTGAGGCTGACAGCTTTGTGGAAGCAGCCACTTAAAGAACTGAGCTAGGGCCAGGCCCCCACTGCAATGTTTTTGACTGAAGTTGTCATAAGCGTTTTTGATCACCTGAGGACTTTATTTGGAGATTTTCATTTCTGATACTGAGAAACAAGCTCAGGACCTTGTGCTTGCCAGGCGAGCATTGTGTCACAGAGGTATAACCCATGCCCTCAAACCCAGACTTTAAAGCAATATAAACAAGGTAATAAAGAGGACTTCTAGAGCTGCTTCAGAAAATTGCAATAACAGATTGTGTGCTTAAAGCAAGGGATATATTTTGTAGAAGATAAATGACAATGCCTCATTAACTCTTATAAATTTATCTTCATCAAATCATTCACAGTATACTTTGATCATGCCACGTGATTTAGTGGCTCATTTCAAGAACGATATACTTACCTTGCTGTATTACACATTTATTTGTGTTAATTTTTAAGTCGTTGATACAAAAATTGTTTATCACATACTATCATTAAAGAAATGAGTTCTGCTTAATTGTTTGAATGTCTGTTCCCACAATTGCACAAACTTTGGAGGAGAGAATGTATCTTAGTTAATAAGAAGCAAAAAGCTCTGTATTGCCGAGCTAAATGTTTGAACACGAGGCTGGAGGAATTACCCTTAGACAAAAAGTTACAGTTTTGATTTTTCTAGGGATTTTTTTAATAAATGAGCTGTTATTGTTGAACATGTATTGTTCAAAACAACTGGGAAGGAATTTTGCAACCTAATTGAGAACCTATCCAAATGAATTAACCCCTTTGGACTTCAAATAATTTTTTCTTGCAAGCATTTTTTGTTGTTATTGTTCTTGATCTTTTATCTTACTATTCTTTATATGTCCTTCTAATGAAGTTTTCTACCACATAATTTTCTGTTGCCCCTCTTACATCACCAAGTTCAGACATTCCCAGTTTTCTAACAGTTCTTTCTCTCTGTATTTACTTAGTACCAAAAACTGGCCATGGAAGTCACTGGACTCATTCCACCTCATCCCTGTTACTCTGTTAAGAGCAGCACTGTTTTGTCAGACATACAGAAGCACAGTGTCAATCAAATCCACTGATTCCTCACATGGAGGACACTGTGCCTTTGCACTACTGTTTGACTTGTATCTGAAATGGCTCCTCAAAACTCATGGGTTTAAAAAGTGATTGAATTACAGGGGCCATCACAGCCAACTTGCTGCTAGTAGGGGACTCTGCTCAGAAGATAGAGGAGACTGTAGGCCTGACCTGGAAGAGTTTTTCTCCTCCTTTCCTGGCTCTACCTTTAGCTCCCTGCCTCCAGGATAACATGAAATGAGTAAGTCTTTTCTGTCTTGTCTCTCTGTCATATTGTTTTGTCCTTGTTCTCTCCGACGATGGACCTCAACCATGCCCCAAAGTAAACCTCTCTACCTTTAATTTTCAGGAGTGAGGGTATTTTCACCCAAAGATGAGAAATTGATATAGACAACTACAAATGCACTTTAGGTTAGTCCTCTGAGCAGAGTAGCTCAATATATTTTTTCAAGAGGAGCTTTGCTTAAACAAAATGAGAACAAATCTCTGCTCCAAGCGCCATTTATTTTTGCTGAATAATCATTAGAAGTATTGGTATTCAGTCTCATCTATGGTTCACTATAAACTCATACTTTTCTTATTCAGCCTTCCCACCCCTCATTCTCTACACCCACCATGCATGCCCCAAGGCATCCTCATCAGCAGCCATGGGTGATAGGGCAAGTAGCGGGATGCAACTAGCGCACAGGCATTCGCCAAGTTCTGGGGCCCCAGTCTGGCGTCATTCAGAATAGCTTTGGGTTTATTCAGCTGAAAAACTGAGCTATTTGTAAAGATATATTTTTGAAGAAATGATAATGTTGGGCTGGGGAGATAGCTTGGCAGTCTAAGCACTCGTCTGCAAAGCACAAGGACCTGCGTTTGAGCTTGCATGCTGCACAGGCCCCAGAACAGGGTATGGTGGAGCATGCCTGTAATCCCAGTTCTGGGGAGGCTTGAACAGGAG
>NW_004524661.1:10055094-10062917 GCF_000260255.1 Octodon degus | reverse complement strand
CTGCTGCTGCCCTTGAGGGTGAACCTGTTGTGCCCCTCTGGCAAGATTTTCTGCTCCTGGACTAGCTGAGTGGTTCTATCCTCTATACTCTCTGCAGGGATTGCAGCTGCAGGGTTATACCCTAGGTCTGTATGCCAGGCCTGAGTTGAGCCTGGAGGGGACAAGGTAGAGTAGGTGGGAGAAGCAGCTCTTCCACACACTTACTTGGTCTGGGCTAGGACTGGGTTTGGGAGTTCCCGGAATGAGGCAGAAATACGTACTCGGCAGGTGGGGCGGGGGATGTGCTGTGGAGTGGTGGGGGGCATCCCAAGGGGGTGAAAGAGGGTCTCACCTAGGCCATGTCTGGGCTGGGACCAGTATTTGGTCCCGTCGGAGCAGAGTAGCGGGAAAGTCTCCCACACACTCACTGGATCTGGGCTAGGACTGGGTCTGGGGGTTCCTGGAACGCGGCAAAAATTCCTACTCAGCGGGCGGGGTGGGCGAGGTGCTGTGGAGTGGTGGGGGGCGTCCCAAGGGTGTGGAAGAGGGTCTTACCCACGATGCGCCTGTGCTGGGACCAGTAGTTGGTCCAGCAAGCGCAGCATAGCCCTCTCCTAGTCTTGTATGATAAATTTGTGAATGAGAACAAAATACAAAGTTTCTTTTGGGGCAGACTATTATATGTTTGAGGGCAAAAACAATGTCATTTATGTTCTTCCACTAAGGTTTGAGCTGAATCTTGAATTTGGTTGTCTTAGCCCATCTGTGCTACTTCAGGGGAATGCAACAAGGTAAGTGACTTAAAATGAGTAGAAATTTATTAGTTCACAGTACTGGAGGTGAGGATTTTGAGATTAAGGTGCCAACATCTGAGGAGGCCTTTTTGCTGTATTATAACCTGGAAATTAATTACTGTAGGGAGGACATGCAGGGAGATGAACTTGGCTGTTTGTTTTGAACAAGGTATCAAGTTGCATGCTCCCAATCCAAGTTCTTGTGTGATAAGAACGTTCACCTTTCAAGGCAGACTCCTTATGGCCAGCCTCATGGCCTGTCATTGGGCCAGATGAATCACGAGTATTGCATTAGAGATTAGGTTTCCAATGCGGGTGTTTAGAGGGGATGCTATCAACCACAGCACAAGTACACCCCCAGGTTTACTGACTTGAAATAGCTGAAATGGCACGTGCTTCTCAGAAAAGTCACAGAAATTCCTTCCTAGAAATCATCAGGTGACACCACATCTTATGTAAGGTTGAATAATTATAGTTGGAGAATAAAGAGAACTTTTATAAGATGCTTATGATTTTTTTAAAATTCTGTATAACTGATAGAAAAAGTTGTGAAATCAGATGTGGGCATTACTAAAGTATTGCATAAACTTGTCAAAATAAAGACCACTGAAAACTTCAAGATTAATATAAAACCTTTTGAATCATGTCATATTTTCTTTTTTTAAAAAATATTTTTTCAAAAAATCTTCTATTTGCTTATATATTTGGCACAGTCTCTCTATGTAGCTCAGACTTGTACTTATACTCCTGTCACAACCTCCCCATCTCTGGGATTACAGGTATGCACCACCACACCCTGTTTCAGTGATCAGCACTCTACACCCAGTGTTCCAGGGCTAGCATGGCATGTGGTACCAGGAATCAAACCCAGATCCTTGCTCTTGCCAGGCAGGTGCTTAGACCACTGACCTACATCCCCAGACCCATGTTATGTTTTCTTTATAACTTCTGTATAAAATTAAATCTGGAATACACACAATATGGAAATTGAAACTTGCTTTTAATTGTTTTATTTGTAAACTAGAGTAGTACTGTTTCCTTCTCTCTACTCTGCTGGCCCAGGTGGCCCATGTCCCCTCCCCTGAGTGGACAGAATATCCTCTAAGTATTCTTTGGAATTGTTCTTTCTTTTTGACATCTTGTACAATTCTTGTTACTTTACATTCTAATCAATTTATGCTGGGTAAAACTTCAATTACAATTAATCAATGTCCATATTGACAGAGACAGAGCAATAATGAGAAACTGCTGATCAGTAATAAACATGTTTGGGCCACATTTATAAATAGCTGACAATAAGGGCAGGCTGGTCTTATTGACTAACTCATAAATGACTTACAATCTATTTTCATCCCTTAACCAGGCAAGGATATTTCAAAACAAATAGTAGAGTAGTTATATTTCTAGTGAAAAATCAAGGTTTTTACGTTATTATTTAGGATGTGATTGATGTAGTGGTGCACGTGGAGAACAGAGAATGGACACACGTATGAATTCACATTGATGCAACAATAAAGCAGTTGTATTTTTATTCAATTTTGTCATCTACAAGCCTAATCTAGTGGTTATTTTTATCTAATAACTAGTCTTCACATATTCACAAGATCATCTTAACTATTAACTTTTACTTGTTCTTCGAACTAGTTTATTCATAAAACTGCAATATTTTTAAATCTACAAATTTTTCTTCACATGTTCTCTCTTCTTCCCACATATTGAGTCCACAAGTATTAAATTCCACATGTATGTGTCTCTACTTACTGAATACATATCCCTGCCGACATTGTACAATATTAATATATTACAATGTACTTGCCTACTCACTAAAGCCTTCTTGGGTATTTCAGTGATCTTAGAAAGAGAAAAAGTTGGGCGGGGAAAGAAGGTAGATTTCATCCATACCAACTCAAAACAACATTAGAAACATAAGAGCTGTAAAAATTATTTAGTGAACAGTAGGCCTTATAGCTGGAATTTTCATTTTGGGCTTACAATGGGCAAGTATACAACATAAACAAGGAAAAATAAGAAATGTAAGATGCTTGAGGGGCATTCAATTTCTAAATTGGAAAAAGCTTGTTAGTGAATAAGGTTATGATTATGGGGGAAAATAGAGTTCACACCTGCAGCAGAGACCCTGTCACAAAAATATATGCTTAGTCCCACTGTCAGTTGTAGGTACTTGTTGCTGAAGAAAATATGGATGAAGAAATAGCAAATAATTATTTTTTCATAAAACTAGTCAAAATTCTATTAGAATTTCCTACTTTAAATTAAGACAATTATTTGAATTTGAACTTACCAGACAAACAAATAAATATGATAATCTGTGAATTACCTCATTTACCTGTTATGAATATGTTTTAGGGAACAAAATATTGGTAATAGTTATAAATTGAATTTCTAGGAATTTATTTATCTTTATACCTGACAGTTCAATGAGTACATGTATCAATTTCTTAGACAAATGCATAATCTGTGTAACTGTGATTTTTATAATGAGAAGTTTTCTGTTAAAATTTTTCAGATAAATCTGCTCCATTAGATTTAGTGCATAATGCTTCTGCCATTGAAAGGAAGACCAATCTGCACTAAAATAAGTCTAATAAAATTACTTATAAGGAACTATGTAGAACTGAACCAGAATAAGTGTTTTCTACTATAGATTAGAGAAAATGTCTCACATTAAGTTTATAGAAAACTGGAAATTCAGGATGTTTTGCTGTTGTTCAATTGCCTATTTCCAGAGTTTGAAGTCTACCCAAGACACCCTTGGGTGAAAGGTGATGCAGAAGACTTGAGGTATTCAAACTTCCTGCTTGTATTTGAAAAAAGGTGGTGGGGAGATGCAGAGAGGTGATTCACCCTTCCTGGTTCTCAGTGCTTTCAAACCACATAAGTAAGCAACAAATAACACCAAAGCAACAACCTCACCTTCCCCAAACCTGTCACACTTTGTGCATTGCTCCAGTTAACATGGCTGTTACCAAAAAGACAACTGATGATCCTGTAACAGAGGCAGTTAAGCTCAACATCACTATCTGTCTGAATATCACATACCTTAGACATAAAATGAAACTGCTCTTTGCCAACAACCATAGATGTGCTAAAATTTAAATCCCTATGGAATATTAAAAAAACAATTACACATTTTAATTCAGAAATTTAGAAATCAAACCATATACAACATTGTAGCAGTACAATCCTTCTACAAAAAACATTTTGCCTTTCTTGTCCCTCATTTACTTTTATTACCTTTTTAAATATGTATTTACTTTAAAGTGAGTATAGCAATAATTTATGTGACATTAGAAACAGTACACATTTAGAAGACCAAAATGACAAGTGTTTTAAGTATGGTTTTAGTATTATACGTTGCTGTCCACAACGTAGTTGCTTAGTTCACAGATACAAGCACCTAAAATATTTGGACTGGCACCAAGTATGCAAAGGTCCTTTGAAGATTTGTCCAAATACAGCATCTCTAACAGCAGTGAAACACCCATCTCTGACAAAACAAAACAAAAAAGGGGGATATAAATAAAGGACAGTTTGTAGGGGAAAATATATATATGTATGTACAAGATAAGATATACAACTACTTTCTCTTAGGTTAATGAGAAAAAAGGTTTGTACTAATATTGTTTAGAGAGGATGTCATGTCTGCATCTTATCCTCTGAATTACTAAAAGACAACAATAGGCAATGTGCTAATTATTGCAACAGTCTTTCTAGCCTGCTGAAATGAAACTGTGTCTTTGCTATTTTACCTTTTTTTCCTCATTAAAATAAATAATTTTTTTTAAAAAGACAATTGATGAGAAGTCTCCATGAGAATGTGGAGAAATAAACCTTTGCATGCTGCTGTGGTGTGTAAGAGGGCAACCACCATGGAAAAGAGTGTGGAGGCATCTCAGAATTAAGGGACAGAAATGCCACCACCTGACTCCGAAATCTCATTACTTTGCCTGTGTTATCAGGGTATGAAATCAGTGTGTCGAGGGCACATCCATATGTCAGTGTTCATGGCAGCATCGTTCACATGATGCTATCAGCCTATACGTCTGTCAAAGACTCAGTGAGTAAAGACAGTGTGCTCTGTATGCCCCATGCAACCATACAAGTGGGTTTATTCCGCCATCAAATGAATGAAACCATGCACATTGACCACATGGACAGACCTGGAAGATGTTACATTCGGTGAAGTAAGTCCAACCAAGAAAGGTAAGAGCACATGATGACATTCACATGTGCAGTTAAAGCATGTGAACAGGAGAGACCACAGTAGTGATTCCTGCAGCTGGGGAGAGGAAATGGAGGAGAAACGAGAGGTCGAAAAATGAATATGAGTTTACGGGTAGGTAGGCTGTGGTGCTTAACTGCAGAATAGGGTGATTGTGGCTAACGATAACATATAGCATATTTCAGCAGAGCTAGCTAGAAGAGTGGCTATGGGAAGCTCTCTCCACAAAGAAGGGGTAAGTATTTAAGGTAATGGATATATTTATGACCCTGCTTTGCATATTACACAATGTATACATATGTCAAAATATTATATTTTACCCCAAGATGTGTAAAACTATGTGTCCATAAAATAAAAAAAAACCTTAAAATTAAAATTAAAATGGAACAGAAAAATTGAAGTGAAATTAACTGACTGTTTACATATTAGAACCATTTAAGGATACACACTTATTTTATAAGCATCTCAAACATTTGCTTATTATTTATTTAAGGATACACACTTATTTTATAAGCATCTAAACATTTGCTTAGAAAATATTTTTAAAAATTATAATAAAATCAATCTAAATGAATTATTTTTACTGTTTCAGAGGACATATTTGAAAGTGTTAAATAGCTAAAGACATATCATTCTCTTAATAAGTGATTCTTTTGGTATTACACAGGCTGTCTGATGATACACTATATTTATTTTAAATGAAATTCTTTGATGCAATATTGCCTTGACTTATTGGGTAGTTTTTTTAATTTAGTAGAAGACAGTTTTGAACCAGATAGTGGGTTGATTTACTATAGAAGGTATTTGATATGATAGATGATGTATCTTTTTCAGTATTCAATAAGTAATGATTCAATAGTAGATGTCTGATTTGGTAAGTGAACTATTAGATTTGATTTTGATCTATTTTCTCAGTGAAAGATACATTTATTTTAATGGTTGATATATCTATTTAATGTAAAATGTGTCAAATTTATGATTCCATGTTCTTTTTTCTGCACTTGTGATTTATGAATTCTACCACTAATATGTATGTTTAAATTAATGTTAATGTAGAACATTATTTATATTCTGGAAGAACTGAAGTATTTCAAAAGGTATTTGAAAGTTTCCTTTATTACTGATAAAATATGTGTCATAAAATCATGATATTCATCTTAGCACCAAAAATACAAATATCTTTTGTAGAAACAAGTGGTGTGCATATACGCTTTTGAAATCAAAGTTAGATTACATTACATATTTAGATAATAAATAAATTGTCTCTTTCCCTTCTTGTCATTGAAAAGTGTCTATCAAGTTCCTGCTCTGATTTGCTCTCTTTTAATAAAGAGCTTGTTGACAATTTAAATATAGAAATACTGATTAGCCTACCTCCAGCTTTGTTAGGATTTACATTCAGTTCTTATCATCATGCCATACTTGTCAGAACTTTATGGATTGATAAATGAATTAGAACAAACTTCAGGTAGTAATTCCACTTGACATGTTTTTGAGCCAACATTCATGTTTGTTTAAGCTATAATTCCCAGGGTCTGATTGGCAAAGCTACACATCTTTACTGGATAAACACAAATATAAAATATGACTAAGACATCAAAGAAATAAATCAGCTAACATGTGTCATCTTTGAAAATTTTTAAGTCTAAGAAACGACAGATTTAAAAAAGATGAAGTCTAAATTGGGCTTTATGCTTTTAAATTATGCAATCCATTCTTTGGGCAGCCGTACTGTATGTTCAGTTATTTCTTAATTAAAAAAGTCTAGAGGTACATTGTTTATCTGAACAACACAAATATAAACTTTGGGTGGCTTTTAGGGTTAATATTTGTAAAGAACCTCGAACAGTGCCTGGCACAAAGTAATTATTATATAAATATCCTGTAAATGAAAAGCATGAAAATATAAATAGGCTATTTCTGCATATGATATTTTTTTTATGGTGCTGAAGATTGTACCCAGTTTCACACTGAACCTTATTCTATTTTGTATTTCTCTCTCTCTCTCTCTCTCTCTCTCTCTCTCTCTCTCTCTCTCTCTCTCTCTCTGTCTCTGTCTCTCTCTCTCTTTCTTTTTTGAAGTCCTGCAGATACAAAGCCCTGGGCCTTTGCATTGTACTATACCCCCAGCCTATCATCTAGTTTTTACTTTGAAACAGGATCTTGCTAAGTCATTATGCTGCCTAGAGTGGCTGGAATTTGGAATTCTGCCACAGGCTCCCAGATTAATAGATTTACAAATAAGCATCAGTGTCCTGACTCAGGGAAGGCTACCTATCATCCAAAACAAAAACTACCTTCTTTTAAGGAGATCTTTTACATGACTTTGTCTTTGCATTGAAACTCTAAAATTATCCTGATTTCTTGTGATCTATATTTCATTGAGTAGATGGTTTAGTCATAATTCTGCTGAGTGTTTTGTTGTTGGTGGTGGCATTTTGATCAGTCAACTTAAAGACCTTAGCCTGGCTGTCCATCAGTGAGAGAAAAGATTGAATAAAATTTTGTAGTTCTGACCACAGATGAAAATTAATGTTTGAAAATAAGTGAATCTTCCATATACGAACATGGATATATGTGTGCATATTTATATTAAGTTTTAAAATGAAAACATGTGGAAATTATAAATAACACATTTTATCTTGAAAAGCTTAAAGGAATCAAAATAGATAATAATCAAAGGATGTATTACCTTTATTTTACTGGTATTTTTTAAAAACAGACATTGGTGTACTACATTAGTATTTAACACTAATTCAAAAATTGAAGGGGCTGGGGGATAGCTCAGTAGAATAATAGTTTACCTG
>NW_004524661.1:10022998-10054994 GCF_000260255.1 Octodon degus | reverse complement strand
AAATAAAGATCTCAATAAAAAATGGATTACTGGGCCAGGGATATAGCTCATTGGCAAATAGTTTACCTGGCAAGTGCAAGGGCCTGAGTTCAATCCCTGGTTCTGCTAAATAAATAAATAAATAAATAAAAATTAAAAAGTAAATGAAGGACCATCTTGTATCTGTATGTACAAAATAGTTAGGATAGATATGCAGCTATTTTCTCTTAACTCAATGAGAAGAAAGATTTGCATTAATAGTGTTTGGACAGGATATCATGTGTGCATCTTGTGCTATGAATAACCACCATGAAAACAACAGTATGCAATGTATTAATTATTGAAACTGTCCTACTAATCATTTTTGAAACTGTCTCATTGCCATTTGTTTCACAATAAAATTAATAAAGAAAATTAGGTACAAATAGTCACAAAAAACCAAAAAAATTAAAATTAAACAAAATTAAAATTGAACACCCTGTGAAATGAGCTAATTGCTGATACAAAATTATTTAAATCAATTTTGACTATGCATTTCTTTTGATAGCATGTCGCTCAGCTAAACAAAACTAAGAAAAAGACCTTAATTTTTGTATATGGAGAGAACTATATCTCTTTATTGTGCAGCATAATGTCGTAGTCTAGAAAAGAAGAAGTAATATTACCTGTAACAATTCTAAAATAGGAGTTTGTGTGCACCCAAAATTTGTTAGGGTGTGTGTTTGTGTGTGTGTGTGTGTGTGTGTGTGTGTGTGTGTGTGTTTGCATGTAGGTGTTGTGGCTGTGTTTTAACTGCGATCTGCTATTGTATTACTAGCATATGTAGTAAAGGTTCTATATTGGAAAGAAGGACAAAAAGAAAAATGACCTTTATGTAACAGTTTGTTTTCTGATTTTAAAAATACCTTGCTGTTAAATTTCCTTTAAAGTTATTCTCACAGGGCCAGGCATATAGCTCAGCAGCATGATGCCTGCCTGGTAAATGTGAGAGTGTTCAGTTCAATTCCTGGTACCAAATAAACCCCATAAAGTTATCATTACAATTTGCTATGTAAATGGAAATCTCTATAAATTTGACATTATAAAAAGAATCAGTCTTGTGTTTCCTCTTTCATTTTTCTTTCCTTCTCCCTCTCTCCTTTTCTCATTTCTCCTTTTATCCCTTCCATTTTCTCCTCCTTCCTATTTTTTTTTCCTATTTTTGCAGGATAATATAATTTTAGGAGACTTCCAGAGAATGCATTCTTATCCTGGGCAGTATCACTGGCACACACCCTGCCAAAAAATCAATAATATGCTGTTGATGATATAACTTAGAGGCTGTGCCTACTGATACCCATGGGTAACTGAACTAAAACCAAGATAAAGCCTGAAATCTCTGTATTCATTTTCTATCTGTCACTTTTGCTACTTTACTACGTTTGGTCAGATCCCTGCTCCATGATGCACATATGCATGATAGTTTATATAAAAGCTAAAAATATGAGATTATTGACCCTGGGTTTACCCAGCCAATCTCATTCCCCTTCAAGATTGAGGACACTAACATAAGAGGAGCTAAAGTATTTTCAAGATCTGCAGGGACATTCAGTGGCCAGTTCCCACACTGCCCTTGTCTAATCCCTTCGGAGCTGGGTTTGGAATCCTCCAGCCATTATTCTAATTCTGCATTCATCTTGGGTTCCCACAGAGCCTCTGTGGACCCTGACTTCTGCAAAGTGGGGCCAGTCATCTCATAGGAATCAGATTGTCCCTTCAGGTCAAAAGAATTGTTCCTAAAGCTAGCCAGTCCTGAGATAACGATCAACCAGACCGACATTAAACTATGCTAACAACTGACCCTTGCTTTTGCTTGCATTTTCAATAAAACTTCAAAGTTTCTGGAAACTCCTTAAAGACAGCTCTTGAGCTTCTATCGCTGTCCTTTCTAGCATCACCAGACTGATTAAAACTCTTTCCTTGCCTTTCAGCTCCATATCCTTAGTTGAATCTGTTCTGTTGATGGCATTAGACCAAAGATTTTCACACTAAAGCTGTGGTAGCACTGGTCTTTGTGGCAGTGAGAGCCTTTTATTGTTTTGTTCTTTTCATATATATAGAATGGACACACATACAGTGTCTCGGCTACTTTTCACTAGCTGCTGGGACAAAATAACCAACACAAAAATTTAAGGAAGGAAAGGTTTATTTTGCTCACAGTTAGTAGAAGTTTCAGTCCATACTTGGCTGGCTCTAAGGCAGAGAGGCACACGGCAGAGGACAGCAGTTCACAGAAGCTGAAAAGAGCAAAACAGCAAAGGTGAAAGGGAGGAGTAGTGGCAACCAGGGCTTCAACTCAGAGAACAAGTCCATCTCCTCCTTATCTGCCTCAGGGTGGGTGTAGCACTCATATCCATAACCCCAGCAGTACTCAGACCCAGAATCCCACCTTGGACAGGAATTAACCACAAACGCTAGAACCATGTCCCAATGACTGCATGAGGCTGAAGGGGGATAGATTCACACAAACTATGACATACAGCAATATTTACATGTACAGATTATTGGTGACATTTATATTTTACGGCAAAGTAGTGACTAGGAAAAATGTCTACAGGAGCTCCTCGGAGGGACAGTGATGAAGAAAACATGGAGAAATGTTCTCTAGAACATTAAAAAATATGTTTTAAATCTTACATGTTCTCAAATTGACATTGAATTAATATATATAATATAATATAGAATATAATATAGAATATAAAATATATACACATATACATATATAATACTTATATTACATATAACATATATTATGATGATACGTAACATTATATGTTTTGTTTGTATTATATATAATATAGTTATGTGTATTATTATGTATTATATATGCCTATAGATGTATATTTATATGCTAAATTGTGGGACATAATGTAGATGAGACAAGAGGCTATGTTACAGATTTCTCATGGTAATGACAAGGAGTTATTGCATCTTTTTTGATTGTTTAGTGCCCCTGGAGGGTGTACTGAAACCTACAGGGAATTCCAAAAGGAGACCCATATTTCCTTGCAGGCCCTCAGGCCGCCCAGGCCTACAGCAAGGGAGCTGAGCTTTAAAAGCCTCTTAGGAATGGCAACGGAATACCCATCTCTGACAAAACGAACGAAACAAGGGGATACAAATGAAGGGCCATTTTGTATCTGTATATACAAAATAGTTAGGATAAATATACAACTACTTTCTCTTAATTCAGTCAGAAGAAAGATTTGTGCTAATAGTATTTGGACAACATATCATGTGTGCATCTGCTACTATGAATAACCACTATGAAGACAACAATATGCAATCTATTTATTATTGAAGCTGTCATACTAATCAGTTTTGAAACTGTCTCATTGCTATTTATTTCTCAATAAAATTAATAGAAAAACAAAAGAAAAATAAAAAAATGAATGGCAAAGCCAACACCGTCCACACTCTAGTATTTTTTATAGTTTCAGCGATGCTTCCCCACGAAACCGAGTAGGACCAGTGCTTAGAGAAGCTAGCTTCATCTCTCATATACAATCTACATGTTCTTCTCAAAAAATAAGAATGTTACTAAGAAAAAGTACATTTTATTCCCAAGAGAAATACATTATTTTTTAGGAGGAAAAACATAAAACTTCTTTTTAGTAACAGAACCCATGCAATTGAAGCTGTATATCAATGCCTACCTACCCCTGAGGTATGATCATGCTCGGCGTGTCTAATCAGACTTTCTTTTATTCATACTTTAACCTGATATGGTAGCAATCTCTTAGGTGACAAAGAAGGGTACAAAAGTTTGGGGCATTAAAGAAAAAGTTGCATTTCTCAGAAATAATATAGAGTATCACTGAGTCCAAAGAAAATTATAATTAGTAATTTCAATAACTATATTCAACTAGGATTTTCAAAATTTTGTGTTATATCATTGCAAATGCAGCCTTTGGTTATCCTTACACACAGGTTGATGCTTTTCTTCATAGCCACGGGATTAAGGGAGCAGTGCTGTATTTTAACTCAGCTGCTCTGCTTACATCACAATGGGTGGAGTCACTATTCCACCTTTCTCTGATCATTCTCCATGTGCTGTCCTTTCTTAAGGCAGTAGTACAAGGGCTAAAAGAGTTAACAGTGATGTTAAACATTAGTTTGTCTTGTTGTGCCATGTGCTTTCTCCAACGCCACATAAAAGCCTGTGGTAGAAGTGTTAGCCTTGTCTCACCCTACCTGAAGGACATGGATGCACAGAGATGCTAAGCTGCTCTTAAGTAGCACTTAAGATCCTCTAGCTGTTAAGCAGCGGAAATGAAATAAGAACCCCCAAGCCTGGCTGCAGAGTGAGAGGAGAGATGGTGGGACAGATGTGGCAGGAGGTCAAAATAGGTACTAACATTCTTTCGAAAATACCATTCTTAGCTCCCTGTCATCTTGTTTTGAAATTCTGTATCATATTTATTTATTTATTTATTTATTTATTTATTTATTTATTTTTTTGTGTGTGTGTGTGTGTTTGTGTGTGTGTGTGTGTGTGTGTGTGTGTGTGTGTGTCTTTAAAATAAAAAAAAATATGCTGGCTATTTCTCTACCTTGAAATTCATAGTAAAAACCACTTTCCAAATTGCCTCCAGGAAAGTTTCTCTCTGCTGCCTTCTAGGCCTGCTGACATTTTCTCTAAGTGTGTCTGCACTCCTATTGTCTGAACTGATATGTTGTGTGATCCCACCCCCCATTTTCCTACTCTCTCCTTTAATCTAATCTACTGAGCATCATAAACACTTGGGTGATAAAGAACAGGAGCAAAATCTGCCTCATAAAATTAGAGATTGAAATGGTCCATAGTCCTATGTTTCAAGATTTTTCTCAATGTTATATGAACATACCAATATCCATAATATACAGAACAAGAAATGAACATGCACAGTATTTCCAAAGAGTAGTCAGCATGTCCAAAGGATACCCTAGTCTTTATCCTAAAACCTCTGCCTTGCCAATAACAAACTCCTGAGAGAAGCCATTCATGAAATGCAAACCTATCCTGATCCTATCTACTCTACAAGACTTTTCCAAGTCCTTTCTCCATGGGACAACCTTCAGTGATTCGCTATTAATTACTTTCTTCTTTAAGTACCTACTACACTATATCTACTATATGTAGACACACAACAGAATGTTGACTTTTTAAAATGTAAATTCTTTTTACCATTTCATATAAAGGAAGTATTTCTTGACAAAAGACAATATTCTAGAGCTATAAATTCAATAAAAATTGAAGAACAAAATAAAGACAAATACTATGAGATACTTTGAAGAGATATATTGTAAAATATCTACCCACTCATCTCATGTACTGTACTTTCAACCATTGTTTAGGAATAAAATAGGGAAACAGTTAAAGAAAACTGAAGAAATTATGTGTGTGAAAACACAGAACAAATAAGATCATTACAGCTCAGGAAGCTGAGACTGACTAAATTGCATACAGTTGGGCTATTGTTCTGATATCTTTCTTTCTCTTAATTATTAATGGTATGACAATTTATCCAGTCTCCACAGAACTTTTAGAATGTTCCAACCCTGAATTGAAGCCAAAATATGTGGCCTAGAAGTCTAAGAACTCTTGAATTGTCAGATAGTACACGGATCATTAACCATTTTCAGGAAGAAAGGGTCCCAAAATGGATTTTGACATAAGTAAAATTGAGAACATGATTCATGAGCTTCTTCTGAAGACTCTTTCTGGGTTATTTAAAGTACCTAGATGGAATAGATTTTAGGAGTTCATTTTTCTAAGCAAAGTCATATTTCTTGAAGGGCAGGAACAGTAAAGAGGTGCGGAGAGCAAATCACCAGTTTTACATTATAGTAAATTATTAAGATAGGTGACATTTTATGACTTATAATAATTTTAAAGAAGACTGTTATAGGTGGAACTGTGTTCCCTTAAAATTCATCTGTTGAAACTCTAACCCCTTGTTCCTCGTAATGTGATCATATTTGAAGAAAAGGTTTTAGAGAAAGAGGTAATTAAATGAAAATGACGCTGTTTGAATCGACACTCATCTGCTCTGACTGGTGCCCTTAAAAAAGGAGGCGACAGGGGCACAGATTCTGGGAAGACCAGGAGGACTCTCAGCCGTGGGCAGAGGGTGGGCAGAAGAGGTGGAACAGAGTTGGCATGGGAAGCGGAGGGCCGAGGGCCTGGGGCAGTGCACCTTATGTGTCCCTCAAACAGTGAGGAAATGTAATTTGGCCCCACAGGCTGTGGAATTGTGTCATGGTAGCATTAGCAAAGATCTCAGGGAAAAATATTACTAGTGTATTCTAATCACTAAGTCAGAATTTTTTAAACACAATTATGTTAACATGGAACTATGATTAGGGAATAACTTCTTACATTTTTTTATACAGCCAAGTAAAAGTGTACCTATTTGTCTTCAGTTTTCAAATATTTAACTTGAAATGGATTTGAGTGTTTTAATTTAAATGTTTTGTACCCATTGCTATATATTTCTCATAATAAAGATCACTGCAATGCAATAAGGCACTGTTATCTCTATCTAGATGTAAACTTTTCATATTTTTAAAGAAAAATGCAATCACTTTTTTTTGAGAACAGATACCTGGACTAGGAGTGGGAGAAACACACGCAACACTAAAATAAATAAACATATAAATATAAATATATATATATATATATATAATTTCTTTACCAAAAAAACAAAAAATAAACTTATATTTAATATAGTAGACATAGTTTGAGGAAATTACATTTAATTAGTTATCTTTTCCAAAATTATTAAAGGACAATAACAATGAAGATAATTATAAATTATGATAGCGAACGTTAAAAAATGATAGTTATGTTACACAAATGAACATAATATAATCAAGTAGGTGAGATCCATAAAGAGAATTTTACATTAAAGAAATTAAACAATTTGCTTAAGATATCAATTTGATAGTTAGGATTGGAATATAAAAATTTTCAGGGCATATATTTTTAATCTTGTGTGCTTCACTGAATAAAATTACATTTATTCTGTTTCATGATTTAGACATCAAGTGAACAATTCATTTGCGTGCAGCTTAGATACATGGTAGATAAAGCTAGGCTCTGTTACCTTTGAAATGGGCCATTTAAAATCCACATTTTAGGCTATATAACCAAAGCAGTTACCTACAGATTTCCTTCTTTGTATTTAAGAGAAATGTATTATAAGTGGCATATGTTGCCTTTCCATGTTATACTTCTGCCTTTTTTGATTCAATTCTAGTAACTCTTCCTTATATTCCTCAGCTCAAATGCACTATCTCCCGCTTCTTCTCTAGTTCATTCACATTTGATCATAACTTTGTTGAAACCGCTTATACTTCTTAAATTGTTTTCTCTCTTAGTTTACAATTCAAAACTACATTTCTAACTCCTTTTCCTGGGTTTCATTACCATTCTCTCTATTGTCACGAGCTTTTGATCGTGTATCATGTTGTCTGGTTTTCAGTCCACACTCATTCCCTATCGCTGTCATCTTTTTGTAATGCCTGTATTTGGGTTTACATGCTAATATGCTCCCTGATCCTCATTCAAGGAGTCTGTCTTAATGATTCAAGTGGAATTAATAATTACAAACCATCTCATGGAGTTCTGAATTGTGAAGTCTATATTTCAAGTTGCTTAAAGAAAATGAAACACATTTTGAGTTGTATTATCCTGGATTTTTGAATACACATAGGGTATTCTAGAAAAAAAAGTCTTTACTTGAGCATTCTTTCAATAGATCATGACTTTTTCACATTTTGTATATTGTTGTTGCTTAAAAAAAAACACATATTCAACTCAAATGTGGTCTTACGAACTTTTGGGTATCATGATAGCATTTTGTCTTTAATGTGAATTTTGTCAATTCATTTCATATTTGTAATATTTTGACTAATATTCATTGTATTAAAAACTGGACATTATTACAAAATGTACAGTTAAAGAGAATATTTATATTAAGTCTAAGGTTATTTCTTTTGTTGTTGTTGTTGTTTTAGTATTTTAAGGAAGGGTCGACAGTGTGTTCAGGGTCTCACTACTAGATCGGAATCATAGTGATCCGCCTGGTTACAGCCTCCCAAGAGCTGGGATTACAGGCATGCGCCACCACGTGCAGTCTCATTTGCTGTCTCAGTGCGGCCCGGGGGTGCCAGCATGGCAGGCCCAGAGATCGAACCCCCAGCCCCTGCACATGCTTGCAGGTGCTTTAATCCACTGAGCTGTTTGGCTAGCCCTCAAAGTTACTTCTTGACCTTTGAAAAAATAGTAAAATTGTTCAGAACAAAACCATATAGTAGTACATAAGAATCTACTTCTCTCACTTTGAAACAGATGACTTCTTAATGAAACAGTTGAATTTTGGGGCTATTAAAATTAGAAACACTGTACACTTAAAAACTATATTGCAAAATTTGTCCTCTGTCCATGAACTTTCTGATGTAAAATAAATTTTACTGTCATCGAACTGATTCTTTCAGACATGACTAAAAATGCCAATATTTCAGACTAGCATCCAAAGAAGGATTTCTGCACAGGGTAGCATACGTTCATTCTACTTCTTTCATTCAAAAAGTAGTTTTTAATATTTTCTTTCTTTTTTAATGTATTTGGTTGTTGCAGAGTCTCACTATGCACCTCATCCTTTTAGTGATCCTCCTGTTTTCAACCTTCCCAGTCCGAGGATTACAGGCATGTGCTCCTATGCCTGGACTTTGGCTGGCTCAGCCCACCCTGGAGATGGGACTGGTGTGGCATGTGATGCCAGGGATGGAATTGCAGTCCCTCTCCTTCCTAAACAGGTGCATTAGCCTGCTGAGATATCTTGCCAGCCCCCAAAAGTAGTTTTTGGGAAAGGACTACTCTGTGCCAATTATAAAAGTCTGTAATGCATCGATGTACAAGAGAAATGAAAATATCTTCTCTCATAGATGTTCTCTTCTGATAATGGGAAATGGTAAAAAAGAAAGTGCTTGTCGTGTGTAGAATGGCAGAAGTTGATAAAGAATTTAAAAGATTATAATGCAATATGTAGGCAAGGTCTTTTGGTGAAGAAAATATAGTGGAATGATAATAGGGGCTGCAAGGATGAGGGACACAGTAATTTACAAATTCGACTTCAGTGATCAAGTAAGCCACAGTGAAGTAGATATCTGAGTGAAAACTCAAAGAAATCCAACAAGTTAGATAATTGGATGTCTCTGGGAAGATGATTTCAGGCAGAGGTAATGACATGTCTAAAGAGAGAAGACTCAGATGTTTAAGCAAAGGGCAAGGGAGATGCTTTAGATGTTTGAGAACAGGGTATGGAAGATGCTTTGGCTGCAATGGAAGAGCCCGGTGGCAGTGCTAAGCATGTCCATAAGAAAATTCCTCAATATTCAGGACTTGTCTCAGGGCCCGAAACTAACAGATGCCCAAGTGCCATATCCAAATTGCCTTAGTACTTGGATATGGTCCCGAATACTTTAATCATTTGTAGATTCTTCATGATGCCTATTGTAATGTAAATGCTGTATGAATAGCTGTTATACTGTATTATTTAGGACAAAAATTGCAAGGGAGAAAATATGTACATTTTCAGGATAGTTTCTGCATCAAATATTTTCAAACATTAGTTGGTTCAGTCACCTGTGAATACAGGCTGCACGTATGGCACACTGGAAACACCGGCTTTAATTCAGATAGGTGAGCGAGTGTGGTTGAGTTAAGAACACCATGTAGAGGCCTATTAGTCATTGTAAGAATTTTTACTTCCAATTAGAGTGAAATGGAAGAGCTGCTGCAGAATGTTACTTGGAAGGGTGACACAACTCTATATTTCATATTATTTGGAAAAATAGACTTTAGTTGACAAGGAGAACTACTGAGGAAACGATTGCAGGACTTCATATGTGAGATATGATAAGGTGCTAATAGATTTCAGAAAAGGGAGTGAAAAGGGTCAGATTGTAAAGACGCCTACAGGAACGCAGGCACAGGTGAAAATCTTGTCCTGTACTTTCAATATGAAAAATTCAAGTGCAGAGAAATGTTGGAATAGTACAATAAACTTTTACTACCCAGAACCTAGATCTTGAACGGTTCATATGTTTTGTGAAATATTTAAAGAAGCAAAAGTTATATTTCTTCTTCTTACATTTCAGCACTCCGAAAGGAAAAAAAAGTCTAATATTAATTAATATTTCTTTCATTTTAAAATTTGAGAATTGTTGTAAAAACATCCTTTTTCGCATGTCATGTTTGTGTGAATGTTATCCACACTGGTGTTGCCTGATCTGTCATTATAGTAGTATTTATATTTTCCTGTATTTTCTATGAATTAGAAGCGAGATCCAATGGCTTGATTAGATGGAGGTTAAATATTGTTGGCAATGGCACTTCACTAATACAGCTATGAACCTGGTAGTATAGGAGAGACCCAGAATCCTACGCTACCTAACTGCTGGAGATACTAGCACTACGTCCCAACAGAAGTTGATGGAATTAAAGTGTTTATATGTAGAATATTTTGTTTGCATCAGTTTGTAATTTTAAGGTGTTTGACTTTTTATTTTTCTGAATGTCTATCGTAATACACTGTTCTGAATTTCGTTCATTTTATTTAAAACATACTCCAGTAAATAAAATCTGAAGGGTACAATAGATACCTTGAAAAAGGAAGGGTCCTGCCCACAAAGAACCAATTGCTGAGATGAGGACAAGAAAGGGACTGGGGAAAAGAGATATCTGTGTAGATATGCAGGATAGTTTGAATCAGTGTAGTGTAGATTTCTGCTGGTCTGTGGAAAGGAGAAATTAACACTTTTTTCTCTATCTATTCTTTTTTTCTTTTTTCTCTCTTGTTAATTTCTTACATTTTTTTTTCTTCTTCCAATTTTGTATGCATATATCTGGAAATCTGGACAACTAATTTGAAGATATCACTAAACAATTCAACACATACTATCAAATTGATATTTTTGTTTAGTGAAATTCTGTATCATTTGCAATATTTTCTGTTTTAATACTGTTTTGCACTTTCTTTAAAAAATAAAAAAAATAAATCTTACTCTTTAGCACACATGCAAAACACAATATTCATGCATGATATATCTCCAATTCTTTTTTACAGCTATATAGCCCTTTACTATTTAAGTGTGCCATAATTTATCCAGCTAATTTCTCTCTTATTTTTGTATTATATGTATACCATACATAATGATTACGTTCATTTTGTGGAGTTGGCACATATATGATGAACATTTAATTTTGTGTTATTAAAAACAAATGAATTAATTTGTTTTATGAAATTAGCTATGTGTGTAAATGTGTATATGAATGTTTACAAAGAGACTTTGTGGAAGTAGGAGTAGACTTATTGGGCCAGAGAGGAGCTGAATCTACAATTCTGAACAGTACTGTAGAATATCTTTCCACACAGGCTGTGTAATTTTGCACTCCCAATGTTAAATATATGAGCATGCTGATTTTGTCACAGCTTTGCTAGCAGACTGCTGTCAGACTTTTGAGCTTTTGCCAACATGATATATGAGAAATAGTGTCTCAGTGTTGTTTTAATTTTAATTTATCCTATTATGAATTAAATTGAACATCTTTTCATACATTGAAGGGCCATTAGCTCTTCTGCTTCTGTGAACTGTCTGTTCTTTTTGCTCCATTTAAAAATTAGATTTTAGGATGTATTTTCAAATTAATCCCAAGTAGACATCTGAGCAGATTGTATGTGATGTGTAGGGAAATAGATAAATCAAATCTAAATCAAAAGTCTTTGTATTCAGTAATTGGAGAGATAAAGCTGTCTTTTAGCAGGAGGAGAGGTTATCAGTTAAAGGGTACAGATTTTGGTTTTCAAATTGTGGAATAAAGGCCATCTGTTGGATGACTGATGGAGAAACAGGAAAGTCCTGGGAAAAACTCATCGACAGAGGAGAGAAGGCCATGCTAGAGAACCAAACATTCAGGTCCTGGGGTAAAGGTGCGAGTGATTGCCAAGAAATAGGGGGAGATGGAGAGAGGGAGGGACAGATGGAGGGATGGAGAGAGGGAGAGAGGGAAGGAGAGAGAGAGGGAGAGAGAGAGAGAGAGAGAGAGAGAGAGAGAGAGAGAGAGAGAGAGAGAGAGAGTCCTGAATGTTTTGCCATTAAATATTTAAGAGCAGTTAATTCCAGTAATTCACCTGGAGAGAATGGTGTCCTGAAGGCATCTGTAGGATCCATATCAAGAAAAAATATTCATTTTTCATACTGGATGTGTTGGTGCTCACCTGTAATTCCAGTGCTCGGGAGGCTGTAAACAGGAGGATCACTACAAGTCTGATCTGTATTGTGAGACCCCGTAGACCCTGTACTAAATACATTAAAAAAGGAAATAAAATATTCATTTTTAACTCATTATCAAGGCTGATATAATAATAAGTAAAGGCAGATTGTAGCAATAATTTAGTGTACTTTTTTATAATATGGTGAATTTTCAAAAATCTTGAAAAGGTCAATTTTGGTGAAGAAGAAGGAAATAAAAATCTGATCTAGATTTTGATGCTTCCACAGCACAAGAGCAGATTAAATGCTCCTTGAATGTAGAAATATCAGCTAAAAATGGATTTCACAGGAAGCTGTTCCCATTTTATACCACAGTCTCTATAATTTTAACCTGTACAAAATATTTTCTAGTGAAATTTAATGTAATATTTTTTCTTCCCCTGTTTGTCTAGTTTTGCTAAATATGCACATTTTGCAAAGAATAAATTCTTTCCGCTAAGAAAAGTATAATTTGAATAGGTAAAACACATAAAAATGTACAAGCCTATGCAACAATCTCTGTATATAATTTCCAAAGAGTTTAGCGGGAGAAGTAGACAAAACAGTGGCCGATTTACAAGCAAGTGGATTGTATATTCAATCCTTATCACTCGTATGAGGAAATGAAATGAGAAGACATCATTTCAGGATGAAATATTTTCTGCTTCTTCAAGGAAAAGACTGCTTTTCAAAAAAAGGACTCTGGAAATTGCCAAAGAAGCAAATAAAAATGAAACTAATACTAATATGTTCTTGTGGTAACTGTTAAGATGTTCACTGTAGAACTTTTACAATTATGGTAAGATCAAAAAAGCATTTGAAACTTCAACAGATGCTAGATATTGGTGGGTCCTCATGGTCAGGCAAGTATTACTGAATAACAGCTCTGTTTGTGTGTGGCTGGTGGGTGGGAGAGAGATTTTTTTTGTGAAGCTGAAAGCTATATATTCCTGGCATTCACAAAGAGCTCAATGCAATGCTTTCTTCTAGTTTTGTCTAGTAGCCTTCATCACTTTTAGCATGTGTTTACATGTGAAATCTTCTCTAGACTCCCAGAGAAGCTCGGACCCCTTTCATGTGCTCTCCTTGCATGTAGACATCCTCTTTGCAGATGTTCTTGTTCTCTCTTAAGAGCTTTGTCTTTCTTTTACATGGAAATAGGTACTTCCTGAGGGCAGGAGTCATGGAAGTGGCTCTGTAGCTACAAAACTCATCACCAGTATTTGCTTATAACTAAAAGAAGAAATATTGGCAACCAGGGGTGGTGTCACATTCTTGGAGGCTGAGGAAGATGAAACAGGATTTTGAGTCCAGTTTGAGTGACTCAAAATTAAACACAAAATTACAAAGGAGTGCGAATGTAGCAGAGTCGAGTCCTGGGTTCCATCCCCCATGCACCAAAAACACCCCAAACAAATAACCAAAGAAACCAAAACATTAAAAACCAACACTGTATTTGCCATTTTCTTTCTGTAGCCCTTGAGAACCTTTTGCAGACCATTCTCACATGGATAAGTTAAATACCTAATCTGCATTCATTTCGTACTTTCATGAAGTATTTTTCCAAATTAGTGTTTCACAAGCCAATTATTTTAATGAGAGCCAACTGATGTCATTTGAACTTACATTTTTCAGTGTGAAATATTGGTAGTTATATAATAGAAGGTGATGATTCTATAAATAAGAAAGGTTTCAGAAAAGAATACTGGCTATTCTGAGAATAGCTTATGCTAAGAATAAATAAGCATCTTTCTGCAAGAAAACTCTGCAATTTTTTTCTGGAGATAAATTAAAATTGTTCCACATCCTAAAATAACAAGGAATCACAGGTCATATACATAGACTTTGAAAGTTAGGACTGTTACCTCCCTGAAATATTATTCTTTTTATAGAGGACAGTAAAGGTACTGGCTTCATCCAGGAGGGACATTATGACCTCTTTAGGGTTTTTTAGGAAGCCAGTTTTTAATTTAAAAATCACAAACTCCTAACATTCCTGATTTTGACTGGGGGTGAAGTAATGTTCCGGGAAATGGTAGGAGAGCTAGAGACAGAGAGATGTATACAAATGAGATATATACTGTAATAACATGCCAGTAGCCATCAGGATAAATAGATATTAATGTTGCCTTGGAAGAGAATGAATATGAAATATATAATCTTCACATTGCTTAGGACAGATGAAGGCTGGTTACTTGTATGAGGCCCAGTTCTTCAAAGGTCCTAATATTTGTTTAATGCTGTCTTTGTGTCACATAGACATTTCAGATTTTACTTAAACAAGGATGTCCTCAATTTTATTTTGCATTTTGACCCTCAAATTTTTTAATGAAAATTAAGGTCAGGTAATTGTGGGAAGTATCAGTGAAAGACAGTTGAAATACAGAAAAAGTGGAAAGGTTCAAGGGGGCTGTGAGTACAATTTTATTAGAGTAAAGGATTCACTGAGAAGCAAGAGCAATTTTCAAAGGGAAAGGAAGAGTATCAGACAGGAGTGTCAGCAGTCGAGCGTACCTCACGCCCCTTCACTCTCATCTGTCACCTGTCCCTTCAGGTGTTAACCTATTAGTTTTAAAATAATGCTGGATTTTTGAAGCATCCCTTTTAACCATCTGCGTCTACCTATTTACATGGGCTTTAATTACTGGCTTCTGATTTATACAGCTTGATCAGTGCTGCAGTGATAATGTCTTGGAACTCACGTTTCATTTCATCATGAGCTAGTTATGCAAATGAAATCAAAGAACTCACGAAAGAAAAGGGTTGCAAAGAAGCACTATCGAGTTCCTCCTCGCCAGCATTGATTGCATGCTTGGTTTATTTTCTTCTCATATTTTCTCTAGATAACTTTGTGACGTGTTGTTTCTCTAAGGCAATATCTTTGATGTAATCAACCAAACTCCTAAGTGCTCATTAGTAATCTGCGTAGCAGAATTGTGATTACGTGAATAATATCCACAGTCAAGACATGTTCTACTGTTAGAGATCTTAACACAGATTTTTGAAAAGTAAAAACAGACTTGGATCCTTGTAAAACTGGGTGCAAGTCTTGTTAAAAAAAGCAATCTGATGCCTGATGTAAACAACTGACCTTTGACCAAGATAAAAAAAAAAAATACCTGCTAGGGTAAAATTCCCTTTGTGTATGAATGATATGAGTGGTTCTTTCATATCAAAGAAAAAAAAAGTGAAAAGAAAGAAATGAGCAAACAATTATTCACTATACATAGTTTGTAAAAAATTCAAGAAGTTAATTGCCCTAACCATGAAGTCCAAAAAATACAAAATGTATATGATGACATAGGAAAAATTCCAGTAACTTTAGGTTGCCAATGAATTTTTAGATACAATACTAAAAGAAATATATGAGAAAAATATTGATGAAATAGACTTCATTAAAATTTTAAACTTCTTGGCTATGATGGACACTATATGGAAGAATGAAAATACAAGTCATATATAGGAAGAAAAAATTATAAAACACATTCGTGGTAAAGCCCTGGTATGCAAAATGCACACAAAAATTAAACTAAAAGAATAATAAGTCAGGTCCAGCCAAATAGCTCAGTGGATTAAAGCACATGCAAGTAGGCACAGGGGCCAGGTGTTCAATCTCAGGGCCTGCCATGCTGGCCCCACCCCCAGGGTGCACTCAGATGGCAATTGAGACTGGGCATGGCGGCACGAGCCTGTAATCCCAGGTCTTGGGAGGCTGTAAGTAGGTGAATCACTACAAATCCAGTCTAGTAGTGAGACCCTGAACACCCTGTAGCCCCTTCAATAGAATAGAATAGAATAATAAGTCAAATCACAGTTAATGACTACAAGGAAGATCTGGAGAGAACATACCAAAGAACCCACTAAGATGGGAAATAAGCCATATTAAAGGATTGTTGATGTTATATTCCTTTATAAACTAAGGCAAAAAAAGATGGCACTACACACCACATAGGATGGACAACATCTAAACATGGGCAACATCAAAACACTTAAGAATGTAGAGTGACAGGAACTTTCATTTATTGCTGATAAGAATGAAAATGTCATGGCTATTTTGGAAGACATTTTTATAGTTCCTTGAAAACATAATTGTACCATAATAATAAAACTAGCACACTCTTGGATAGTCCTGTGGGAGTTGAAAACATGCCATGTATAAATCAGTATTTAAATGCTTATTATATCTTGACTTATAATTGCCACAGATTGGAAGCAATCAAAATATCCTACAATAAGTGACAAGAAAAAACAAGTGGTAATCCATGCAATGGAAGGCAATACAGTGATAGACAAAAAAGGACAAACGCTGTATGATTTTCCATATACATAACATCTGAAAATGTGATCTCATAGAAGAAAAGAATAATGTTTAACAAACCTATTATTAAGTGTTGGAGACAGGAGTGTTGGGGTGATGATGTTCAGCAAGAGATAATTTCAGTTAGGTAATGAAAATAAATTCAAAATATCTATTTAAGAACATGGTGCCTAAAAATAATTATAAATAATAATGATCAAAAACTTCAAAAGTGTTGAGAGAGTAGATTCTCTGGATATTGTCACCAGAAAACAAAATAAGTAGGTAATCTGTCAATAACTTCTATTTAATTGTTCCACAATGTTTGAAAATGTGATAAGTCTGAAACCATCTACTTACCATTGGATTCTACCTGCATCACATTCTGAAAAAGGCAACACTGTAGGAACAGTAGGAAGATCATAAGTTATCTATGTGGAGGCAGGAGGAGCAGGAAAGTTGAGGTTGAATGGAAGGTTGAAAAGGTATAATCTAACAGAAGTTTATGGTGGCAAAATCCAGTAGTATAATAACTGTGGAATTATGTGGAATTATGCTACTGTACATTTAACAAAACCCAAAGAATGTACATCTTAGAGAATGAACATTAACATACAATGGATATTAGATTTAAATAATGTATCATTTTGGGCTCATTAAGTACAACATTTGTACCATAATAACACAAGATGTTGAATAATTGGAAAAGTGTTCAGTGCAGGAGAGAAACAGAAAAAGTAGATGAAAACTATGTAAATTCTGCTACACTAAAACTCCTCCAAAACTGGCAATCTATTAATTGAAAAAAAGTTAGTTGTGGAAATTTTCAAGGAAAAGGTACTTCACCTGCATTATTTACACCAAACATCATGAGTTTTAGTCAATAAAACATTGCATCTAATTCTAAGAACTATACTTTTAAACATTCAAAACATAAACAAGGAAAGAAGTAGTTTTAACATTATGGTAGGAAGAGAAAAACAAAAAATGAGTTTTGAGCCCAACTCTGTACCTTACCAACCTTTTTCATTAGTTGAGTCCATTAATCTCCCAGAGCTTCAAGGACCAGATGTGTTATATTTAAGTAATATGGAATGTAGTAATCGCATATTAAGGATCCCGACTTACTAAGAGAGGTTTGCTTGGAAATGGCCCACAGACAAGGCATTGTGGAGACTTTACCCATCTAGTTACTGGCATTATGGGCTCCGAGAAGTGAAGCTATCCACAAGCTCCTCAGAGAGTTATGAAGAAATGCAAACTGCTGTTTTATCATTTAGAGAAAGCAAATCATTTGGACTGTAGAATATGTAAAGCCCCAGGCTCACTCATTTTATCCCTTTAGGGTTTTTTTTTTTTCCAGAAAATTAAGTCCTTATCAAAAGACTCCTTAGAGAGTATAGGCTTAATTGGCCCAAAAAGTGTTCAAAGAATTGAAATTTTCACTATGAGGAAACAGTGCCCTGACTCCTCGGCATCCCATCAGGGCTGGCCTTCCAGTGGGACTCACTGCTCTTTAAAGGGTTTCCCATCTCCCAGTGCCCTGTGGCCTTGTATGTACTTGCTTGGCTGTAGTGCACTCCACATTTCCATCACTTTCTCTACTTCTTTTGTTCGGTGAGTGCATTCAGTGGGAAAGGAGAATCTGCTCCCATGGGGGATTTGGCAGTGTGGAGGCTGCAACTGTTCGAGCTGCACTTACGGTGAGGCTCCTCCCAGACTCAAATCTTAGTTCCACTTTTCTACTCTTTGGCCTTCCTACCTGAGGCAGTTTGCTCGGTATTCTAAGTGCCTTTGCCATGAAATGGTGCCACTAACAATAACTATTTTATACTAGCTACGGTAAAAATGAGAAAAAATATGCAAATGAATGATGGTAGAGATCACATTTTGACATCAATAAAACATTAATAAATTTAATCATTTCATTATTCAAGAGCTAATTTATTTTCAAGTTTTTGATAGTGTTGTATATTTTTTCTTCAAGCAATAGGCCCATTATATTCCTCGAGTCTTTTGCAGAAAACAGTGTTCAGTGAGTGGACAAACTTCTTGTATTTGGGATGAATATTTGGAATAGGTAGACCTTGTCTTGTAGTCCTTGTGAGTAAGTGGGATTCAAATAGAGCTAAAATATTGAGGTATTTTTTGGTGGGGGTACTGGCGATTGAAACCAAGGTTTAGTGTAGGCCAGGCACATGTTCTACCACTGAGCTAGTTCTCAGTTCTTTCAAAGTTTTACATTAGACAATGTCTTCCTAAATTGTTCAGGATGATCTTGAACCTCTGGCATTCCTGTTTTTTGTCTAGATTCTCTAGAAACTAAGATTATAGGAAAGCACTACTGTCTGGCTAGAAAATATAGATTCATATTCTACTAATATCAACCAATAGATAATCAGATGCCCCTGGCCACAGTGGAGAGATGCACTCTTAAAGCTCAAAAGTACAGGAAAATGTTGGCAAAATTAAAGTGAATCTGGGCAAGAGAGGATGAGTCTAAAAAAGAAGCCCAGGGCAAGTGGAAGTGCATGCTGAAGAGTAGCTGAAATTTTGCATGAAATCAACCCTGAAAGGGAATATACCTTACACTTAATGAACTAACTTTTTTCCTTATATTTATTTGTGCTTTTTATAACTTGCAAACTTGTTTAACTTGCAGAGCATTTAATACAGGGCTGTTTTAAGATTGAACTGAAAGGGTCAGCCCCATCTCCAGGGCGCGCTGAGATGGCAAATGAGACTGGGCGTGTTGGCACGCGCTTGTAATCCCAGAGCTTGGGAGGCTTAAAAACAGGAGGATCACTACAAGTCCAATCTGTGTAGTGAGACCCTATAGACCCTGTACTAAACACATTAAAAAGAAAAAAATCAACTGAAAGAATGTGTAACAACACTTAGTTAATTCGTAAAAATGGGTTTTATTTAACAATAAATATTAAACAAAATGATACTTTGCTCTTCTTTTTGGCTGCATTACATTATAAGGTATAACTTATTACATCTATGAAATATTAATTACATGAGTTAGGAGATAGGTGATGCTACTGCTTCTCACAAAGCAGCTGCTGGGCTCTTGGTTCTTCTCCTTGTCAAGGAGGCATAAGCCTGTAGGACGGCTGAGGTTCTCCGGAATGGCTGGTTCCAAGACAGTGCTGGGAAAGCAGCCTCTGAGTGGGACAGAGAAGGTGGCATCAGAGCTCCCCTCACCTGAGAAGCACGAAGTTGGAGCTCCTGTAGGATGAATCTGCTTGTGGGTTTGCTATCCCTGGAGAAAATAGACAGACAGGGCATCTGCCGGACTGGGAGGCACAGTACCCACTCTGCAGCCAAAGCTTCACTGAAGCATTATGCTCAGACAAAACTTGTACAATGTATGTTTCTATTCCCTCTGACAAAGAAAGAGACAGTATATTTATGTTCAAATAAATGAACTTTGAAACATGCATTTTGATATTATATTCATGAAAAGTTGTTTTTTGCCCTTGACTAAATCTTTGTGGATATTTCAAATAATCGGTACAAATACTTGTGAATATTTATTGAAATTACTACCATGGCTGGGCACGATGCTATATGTCTATATTCCCCAGCTACTTGGAAGGCTGAGAAATGAGGATCAGCTGAGCCTCAGTGTGTACCACAGCTGCATTGTGGAAGCAAGATAGACAGGCTGATGACAAGGAAGGAAGGAAGAAAAAGAAAAGAAAAGAAAAGGAAAAAAAGAAAAGAAAAGAAAGAAGAAAAAGAAGAAAAAGAAAGACATAGGAGCCGGGGAGATAGCTTAGTAGAATAAGCACTTACTTGGCAAGCGCAAGGTCCTGAGTTCAATCCCTGGCACTGAAAAAAACAAAACAAACAAACAAACAAACAAAAAGACATGACATTTCTTTTTTTATATAATCTTTCATTTACTTATTTATTCGGTACAGTGTCTTGCTATGCAGCTCAGAATCCTAGTGACCCTCCTCCCTCAGCCTCCCCAGAACTGGATTACAAGTGTGCACCAACACGTCTGGCCATGCAGTACTGAGGATTGAACCCAGGTCTTTGTGCTTGCCAGGCAGGTTTTGGACTGCTGAGCTATCTCCCCAGTGTGATATTTCTAGATACTTTTAGTTATAATCTTACGACAGTAAATTTTAAATGATTTTTACTATTTTTTATGTATTTAGTACAGTGTTTACAGGGTCTCACTACACAGATCGGACTTGTAGTGATCCTCCTGTTTTCAACCACCCAAGTGCTGGAATTACAGGCATGCACTACCATGCCCAGTCACAATCGCCATCTCAGAGTGCCTCAGGGACAGGGCCGGCAAAGCAGGACAGGGATCAAACCCCTGGCCTCTGTGTCTACCTAAGCAGGTGCTTTAATCTGCTGGGCTATCTGGTTGGCCCTTTTACTATTATTAAAATAACATTTTTAAAAAGTTTTAGTGTACTTTAAAAATCTGCCATCTTCATTTATGCTCAGAGAAGACATGTTTAGAGAGGCAAATGTGTATCTAGGTAATGGGTGTCTATAGCTTATTTTCATTTTGCAATTACCAAGACCATTTTTATGGTTCAGGATGATGATGTTAAACTAACAAGCTTTCCCAATGGTAGCTGTTCGGTTTTATATGCACACACATCATTTTCAAATCATTTCAGACAATGATGTTATGGTTACATGTATTGACCCCACAGGAAGGTATCTTGTCCAGTTTACTCCTTTTCCACTTACAAAATAGTGAACTTTGAATGTAGGTGTGGTGCTACCCATGTATAGTTCCAGTACTGTGGTAGACTGAAAAAAGAGGGTCACAAGTTCAAACCCATCCTGGACAACTTAGTGACTAGAGGAGAACCTGTATTGAAAAATTTGGTCTTTGGGTGCTAGGATGCAGATCTGTGCAAAGGCTCTGATTAAAATCTCCAGTGCCAAAATCAATTTCAAAAATTAAAATTAAAACTAATCCACTTATTTGTTTATTTATTTTGTGTGTGGCCAGCTCAGCCCACCAGGGGGTGGGGCTGGCTGGCATGTGTGCTGGGGGATTGAACCATGGTCCCTGTGCTTTTTTGCTAAGCTTGTTCTAAGTAGGTGCTTTAGACCACTGAGCCATCTCACCAGCCCAAAACTAATCCACTTGAATTCAAAAGTTCATTTGGATAATACTAGCCTCGAAATTTTTCCAACTAAGTGGAGGAATCTGGAAACTAATGAGTTAAGATTAAAAATATTCCCAGACCTTATTTTAGTCAGAAAAAAAAAAAAAAAAAAAGACTGACAGAACAATGTCTAAAAGGAACAGCTCTCAACTCATAGTGATTTTCAGCTTTGGTTGCTGTCACACTCTGGTGCCTTGCAATCCAGGATTCCATCCTTTTTCAATTAAAATTTAATAATTTCCTTGGTACACTCATTCAAATTATAGTGATCTTGTGTCTCCTTGTGGTTTCACTTTGCATGAGTACCTATTGGCCATTCATGTATCCTCTTTCAAGAAATGTCCACTAATTATAGCCATTCAGGAAAACAGTATGGAAGATCTTCAAAGAATTAAAAATGAAATCAACTGACAAGAAAGAATATATCCAAAGGAAATAGAGTCCATCTGTTAAAGAGTTTCTGTATCACTGTCTATTGCACTGCTATTCCCAATAACCAAGATATGAAAATCAATCTAAGTCCCCATTGGTTGATGAATGGATAAAAAAAAATACATGATAGACATTATAGCAGATTGCTATGCAGTCATAAAACATACAAAATGCTGTTATTTTTAAAAACAGCAGATGGACGCGGTGGACATTGTGATACATTAAGTAAGTCATAGGCAGAAAGAGAAATAGCCCATGATGCCATGTATTAAATTTAAAATCGTGGATATCCTATAAGTGGAGAACAGAACACTGGCTATCAGGGGAAGATAGCAAGCACTGAAGCACAGTAAGAAGCTAATCAACATACACAAAGTTACAGTTGAATAGGAAGAGCAATTCTGATGGTCTCTTGCTCAACAGTGTGACTGGAGTCAACAGTAACATATTACATATTTTCAAGTAACGAGAAGAGAAGACTTTGAACTCACCACAAATAACTAATAACCGTGTGTAATGAATATGCTAATTACCTTCAGTAGATCATTATACAACGTGCATGTATCAAAACATTTCATTGTACTTCATGCATATGTACAATTATTAGGTGTCAAAATAAAACTTTTAAAACATTGTACTTGTCTGTTATTTCCTTCTCCATAAACCTTGCGAAAAACACATGTAATAGCATTTCTAATTATTTACCTCACATGACATGTTAATGAATTAGGATACATTTTCTTGTATCTCCCTATCTCTGTCAGTATATCTGTCTGTCTCTCTTTCTTTAGACTATCTCCTGAAAGTATTTGTTCTTTTCCAAAAAGAGGATTCAGAGAGAGTGAATATGATATCATAGATTAAATCATGTTAAGTAGGAACTTTTGAGGTGTATGGGAGAGATATATTATGAAAGGATAGAATGTATTGTAGTAATTTTCAATTTGTTTAATGTGCATAACTATCCCCCTGTTGAAATGTAAGATAGGTCCAAACTCAAAACCTTTGAATGTTTTCAGTGATGTCAGTTACATCAGAAAGCCTGTGTTTCTTTTGAAGAAGAAGACATAAATAAAAGGACAATAGCATGTGGAAAGATGAGTAACGCGCCCTTCCTTTTTAGGAATTGATGATTCAGACACAAGGTCATGGAGGTTTTAAACCTGGCACATTAGTATCAGAGCAAGACAAACAAAACACAAAATAGACATGACAAATTTGATTTGCTGTAGACAGAGATTCACCAATTGAAAAACATGCACAGTATGAAGTTATAAATGTTACCATCACATTCTGGAAGTGATAAGCAATCTCTTTGTTCCTGTCTAAATTTAAATTGGAAAGGTGTTCCCCAATTAAGCACATTTATATTACATTACCAAGGTAAAAGTAAAGACAAGAATGAAGTTTGATTTAAATAGTGTCACTAATCCTGCTCATCATTCTAGTTGAAATGATGCATTGCTTGGTTCTGAACCAAGATATGATTATCAGTAGTTTATTTGCTTATTTACTTATTTATTCAATTTAGATTTTTTTCCCTCATGCCAAGTACAAGGTTCTTAAATGAAGTCAAAAATTTAGCTGTTCTCTGTACATATTAAACCATTTTTCTCCTTCAGGTGCTTACCCTGGTAGAAATTTCTGCACCATCCCCAAGGAAATAAGAGAGAGAAGCTAAAAAAAGTTAGTGGATTTATTATCAGCAGCTAAATTATATTCAAGTATTTAGTAGTCCTCTAATATATTAAACTTCTCTATGGATTTGTTTTAATGTCATTATCAATTTTTGGTAGCTAATTTTCTTCTCAAAGAAATGGAGTCTGTGCTGGTGGCTAAAATATGCTGAAACCCTTTTTATTGACTTTTCTACTGGTAGAATAAGGTATCAATCAAGAAATAAAATTCAAGTGGGGTTTTCCTAAAAACTTGAAAACTTTAAATGCACTTCTCATTACAATCAGTTTCATTTACTTAATCAGTGATCATGATGATAGAAACCAAACCTATCTTAAAAGCTGCAAGTGGAACTTATTGACAACCCAAGAAGAACATGACTGTGTTGTTCGTGCCAGATGCGCTTAAAGGAAAACCTCTTGTAGACTCTTATATCTGCTGTTCTTTGTCACTAAAGAGCAGCCTTTTCCAGAGATCAGAGTTAGAAAAGAAGCCACATAATCAAGTTTTATGAGAAAGATATTCATATTTTACTCATTAAATAGTTTATAAATTATTGAGGGGATTGAAATATTAAAACCAAGGTTTTATTCCCAGTTGCAACATTTGAGTTCACATTTCAAAATTGCACCATGAAAGGTATGCTGTCTCTCCCCTGACTTGAAGAAGTCCTCAGAACTGGAAATCACCACAAGTAGTTGGCTGCAGAATCGAGCTTTTCCCCACTCTGCATTTGTGAATCCCTGGCCTCTTTGCCTAATAATTCAGTTCTGAATGCACATCTTCTTCACATGCATTTGTTAGCAAAGTTGAAGCTCACGAAGAACCAGAACTGCAAGAAAGTCCAGAAGTGGTCTTGTTGGTCAATCTGTCAGCTTTAGCCGTGCACACAGGACTCCAGAGTTAGTTGGAAAGGGTGGAGCATATCGAGCCAGTGCATCATAGTCATATATACCGGTGCTGCCATATGCCCAGGATGTCCTGAGCTTCCAGTTTAGGGATTCAACCACTGGAGAAAGAAGGACTTGAGGCTTTTCAAAGATTTTCCAAAGCAGGTCCTAATAATTCAGGGCTTTACCTAATGTGAGATGTAAGCCAGTCAACTGTGCTCAATGAAAATGCTCGTTTTTTATGGTGTTAATGCTGATGGTTCCCACAGTTGCTGGAAAGGTAGTACTCAGGCAGCAATTCCAAAGATTATGCTTTTGTGTTTGTGCATATGTGTACAAATGCACACACCTGTCCTATATCTACATGACACTATTTGTGCTTTACATGTAAGTCTATAAATGTGTAGCAGTGAAAGTTATTGCCAATTAACTGATAGGGTGTTATTGAGACCTAGAGGATAAGACAATATACAGGGCCGGGGAGATAGTTCAGTAGAATAAGCGCTTGCCTGGAAAGCGCCAGGGCCTGAGTTCAACCCCTGTTTCTGCAAAATAAAAAAAAAAAAAAAAAAAAAAAAAAAAAAAAGACAATATACAATGTGCACAAAGTCGTGCATAGTGGTGCACACCACTGTGTAGTAGTTGTGCCTCCACACTGTGGGTAGGTCAGGCAGGATGATAAGCATAAGCAAATTCTTGGCAACTCACACCCTTAGTGAGAGCCTGAATCAAAATGCAAAGGGTTACAGATACAACTCAGTGCAAAAGCCCTTAGTTCAGTCTACAGAACTACCAAATCAGTCAGTCAATCAATCAATCAATCAATCAATCAATCAATCTTTTAAGAACATTTCCGCCGCTGCATTTTCAAGTTGTTTGCTTCCTAGGTAACGTTCATATTTTAAGTGAAGTCATAGTATGGAGATCATGCCTGAGATGTCTCACAAGAGTGAGAAAAATTTTGCAAAGGAAACCTGAAGCCAGATGTCATTGACCTTGAGCTACTGGAAAACAAGTTTGGTCGTGGTTTTCGAAGTATTTTTTGTGAAAGTACTATGTGCGGTTTTTCAAGGTAAATCTAGAGGTAATATGCAGGACACATTTGAAAGAGAGCAAAAAGACAAGAAAGGACAATAATGCTACTAACCTAGGGTACACTGATGTGATCACACTGGTAAAAGGAAAAAGAAAAAGGGAAGATGAATAAATTTTATTTTAGATTGAACAGCTTCAAAAGGATAACATTTCTTATTTATTTCAGACTTTTTGAGGACTATAGAACTGCTTTACGGGAGCAAAATTTCAAAGCAAACCTAATTTTAATGCAATAATATACTATATTGCTACAAGTACAGTACTTAGCAAAATGATATATGTAAGCTGGAAAGCCATAGAGAATTATAAGTCTCATTTTCCGAAGCAAAATTATGGAAGTTGTACCGTTGAATAGGAGCTGACATAGCTTCCAATTAGAGAAGGGAAAAAGTAGAGTTTCCGGAAATTGGTTAGGTAATCAGGGTCCAACTTTCTATTCCGGAGGAAATCAGGCTTCAAAAATGCATGCAGTGTGCCAATTTGTGAGTGGGAGTATTTTACCTGGTATCAGAAATGAGATTTGAAAGGTTCATTGTTACCCTGGGACAAAAGACTGAGTTAATTAGATGAGGAAAACATAAAAGTAAGTAGCAATGTGACAAAAATCTCAGCTAACACACTATTTGTTTTTCTTTCTACAGATAAGTAAACCCTTTTCATCACAGTTTTATCATCATGTGAGTTGTAAATGTATTTTACCTCCACTGGATTCTTTGCTATTCCCTATTCTAATGCTTTTATGTAGGTTATGAAGAGCATGGTAGGTTAGAACCAGTGATGACAGATGGAAAAATAATTCGCCCTTCTTGCTTGGCTGCCTTATATTTACCTTGCTCATTACAGGTATTAGAATTCCAGATGATTTTTAACGGACCTTTTAATTGTATTTCATCACTCCATATTTTACTCACAGTGTCAACCTCAAGCCGAAGGATTTATAGCAGCCCTGTCTCCACTTTCTCAGAAAGCAATGCATGAGCAGCCAGTACACCACAGAGAAATAGAACCTGTGCTGAGATTTTTGGATTCAATTTCACTGGGAGCTAAGGCAAGAGCCTTTTCTTGGCCCCCAGCCCTGTCTATAGACAGGATAGTACATAGACATAGTACATAGACATGCTCCTTAATTTCCTTGGGATGAAGATTTGGCTTGAATTGTTTGTGGTTCTTCAAGTCAGTTGTGTAGCTGTGTACCTGTGTCTCTGACTTATGTGACAGATATGCCCTATTCTGAATCTGACAAATACAGATCATAATTTTAAGATTTGTGGTTTTATTCTTATTTCATGAGTTCTAAAAGAATATTTGGGTGAGTTGTGCACTTATTTTTTCCATTTTACTCCATAAGAAAAGATGTCTGAAATATTTCACTGAAGAAATTATTCATGTTCCTGTGAAGTATCAATGAATACTTACAAAACAGTACTTGTATATACTTATGATTTTCTAATTTAAAGCCTTAATGGATAATGGACCACTCCTTTATTTTCAATGCTGTACTTTTCTCTTTTTCTGCTTAAAAACAAAAGGAAAAAAAATTGATCATGGCTTCCAGTATTAAACGCAACTTAACAGTGGAAAGAATAATTCTAATTCCCGTCTCTTATTCAGGCTTGCCTGGCATATAAAGTGGAAGAGGTTCAAAGGCCTTATTTCAATTGGTCCTGTTTATTCTCAGTGTAACCTTGAAATAAATTTATTGTTTTTCATTTATACTTAAGGTTAGATGAAAGATACGTTAGGATCCATTGTACTCACGGTAAGTAAAATACTTCACCATAGTCTGGGGAATACCTGCTACCTAATTAGAAATCATGTGAGGCATAGCCTCTTTCAGAGGTTATTTTACACTATCTAAACACCTTATGCAAGAAAACAGCATATTCTTTTCTGCTCAGCTAAAGTTCCCATAACAGAATTATTAAAGTGATAATACAGCTTAAGAATTTTATTACGTGCCCTGCCTAATGATGAGTTTCGCTGCATTTTTCATTAATAATGCTCATTAAGTAAATATTATGCTAAACATAAAAATGTTTTTACTAATGAATGGGATGCTACACTGTAAAAATTTATATAGATACAAATTATGTATACTATAAATTGTATATACATAATTTCATATGTTTATAATACGCATAAATGTATATTATAAATAATGTAATATATAAGAAATATATATAGGAAATAAGAACATGTAAATAGCATATATAAGAAAATATATATAAGAAACAGATAGATAATGTCTAAAATTATTGAGAAAAAATTTGGTCAGATATCTTCCTCCCAAGACTATAGTGATGCTACTCAATGGCATATTAATGTTTTTATTTTGTCTTTTCTGAGGGTCTTGCCATATAGTTCAGGCTGTCCCTAAAACTCACTAAGTATACCCCAGGCTGGTCTTGAACTCACAATGATCCTCCTGCCTCAGCCTCCTGAGTGCTGGGATTATAGGCACTCACTACCACATCCAGTAACATATTTATCATTTTAAAAAAATACAACTGACTTCTGCACACTTAAAATATTTTGGACATAATTTATATATAAGAAATTCACCGGTTCTAATTGTACGATCAGATATATTTCAACAAATGTATAATATAATGCTGTTACTTCCCTGAAGATTATAAAATGGAACATTATCATTGCCCCTGAGGAATTCCTTTTCATATTTATGATGTCAGAAACAAAATTACTCCATATTTAGTTACAAATCCAATGACTCTTATTTACAATTTCTCGGTTGGGACCACAGAGCAGAATAAGACCTCCCTCTTGTTAATGGCAGTGAGTTTTGTAAGACGGAAATAATGTTTGCTTCACATTACTCTTTACTTATTTAGGATTAAATTAGGGTGTATAATTCCTTACAATTACGGACTCAGGTAGACAATTACCTCTTGTTTTCATGAAAAAGAGAACTAGGTCTTAGAATGTATCTGCTTTCCTCAAGTTTCACTTTGACTACACAGCAGCGTAGGTACCTCAGTTTTCTTTGATCTGGTCTATTGGGACTTAATGTAACAGCCCAGTCCAAAACATCGTCTCTGGTAATTTTCATTCAACAGTTGCCAATCACTGTGCCATTGCTTCTGTGTGGTGACTGCTTCTTTCCATTTAGCCCAAGAGTTTCATAGTTTTAGATTCCTTTCTTCGTCATTTACAAGTGGTACCATTCATGCAATAAATCATATTTTGTCCCTGGCTCCCTTTAATTAACACTATGCTTTTGATGTTACTGTGTGTGTTAATGGTTTGCGCCTTTTATTTTTCTCTCACTGTTATGCCACATAATTTCATTTCAATGCTAAATAAAAGTGGTAACAATACTAATGATTATTGTTACTTTTTCCTGATCGTAGCATGATGTCAACTACAAGTTTTTGATGCCATTTATTAGGTGGCCAAAATTCCCATCTGTTTTTACTTCACATAGCATTTTCATCAGGCATTCAGGTTAAATTTTAGTCATTTTCCTGGAGTAATTCAGAAGATTACATGATTATTCTTCATTGTTATTTTCATGTTGTCTGAGCTACCTTTCTAGGTGCTGGGCCATAATACTATCCTCCCCCAAAATGAAAGGAGGAAAAGTTTACTTAGCTGAAATTTTGTAGGGGTTTCTGTCCATAATCAGCTGGCTCCAAGGCAGTGTGGCACACAAGAGAAAGGTGGAGAATAGCAAAAGCAACAAGAGAGTAGGGCACAAAGGGAAAAACGTCCTCCTTCTCCCACTTGCGTCTTATCCAGCCTGTTGTGATTAGGTTGGTGCTCACTCAATCAGGGATCAATGCAGCAATCCCTCATCCTTAATCCCAGCACCCTTAATCAAGGCACTGGATTATGAATCAGTCCCAAATTCTAGATTCAGCCACCTCTGAAAAAGTCTACACCCCATGACTTCATGAGGCTCTGGGAGAGACATCTAGGTCAAACCATAACACATGCCTTGAATTACATTATTTTCTGAAATAAACCCACTGGTTCATGAATTTTATTCTTTATACAAAAATAATTCTATACTTCACATTTATGCTGAAGTACATTTTAATTTTCTTTTTTACAATGTTTTTGGCTTTGCTATTTAGGTAATGATGCTTTCAGACTTTCCATGTATTTATGATCATTTATTTCAAATATTAGTTATCACAATTTTGAGGGCTCCTTTTTTTATACAACTTGTAGGATAATAATATGCGCACTTCTCAGATGGAGAAATACAAATGACAAATTAATACATGAAAAAATGTTCAACATCACGGGTCATTAGAAATGCAAATTAAACAACACTGAGATTTCGTCTCACCCCAGAAAGAATAGCTATCATCAAATAGCTCAGCGGATTAAGTGCCTACAAGCAGGCACAGAGGCCAGATGTTCCATTCCCAGGCCTTCTGTGCCAGCCCTGCCTCCAGGGTGTGCTGAGATGGCAATTGAGGCTGGGCGTGGTGGCACCCGCCTGTAATCCCAGCTCTTGCGAGGCTGTAAACAGGCGGATCACTATGAGTCCAATCTGGTAGTGAGATCCTGAACACCCTGTAGACCCTTCCCTAAAATACAAAAACAAAACAAAACAAAACAAAAAACTATTATCAAGAAATTATCCAATAACAAATGCTTCAGAGGATGTGGAGACAAAGGAACCTTTATCCACTCTTGGCAGGAGCACTGAGTCGAGGAACCACTATGGAAATCAGTACAGATTCTTCAAAACACTAGGATTAGAGGTTCCATTCAACCCAGCTATTTCCTTTCTGGGTATCTTTCTAGAATTAAAAACATCATACCAGAGTAATATATGTGCACTTGTGTGTATATCAGCACAATTTGTGATAGCTAAATCTTGAGAACAACCCAGATGCCCAACAATCAAGAAATAGATTTTAAAAAGCTATGGTCTTTATGGTCTTTCTGTATACTAGACTACTCCTCAGCCTTAAAGAAGGATAAATTGAAATTTTTTATCAGAAAATGTATGTAACTGGAGACCATACTCACAAATGAAATAAATCAGACTCACAATGTGTCAACATCATGTTCTCTCCCTGGTTTGAGAAACTGAAAGAATAAATAAATTCCAAGATGTATAATAGATATTATATACAAGGAAGAAATTGTTCAAAAGGAAAACAGGAACCAGGATGTACCAAAACAGAAAGGACAATAGAGAAAAGAAAAAATACAAGTCAGTTATACTATTAGTGTGTCTTAGTGCATTAAAAAGGAAGGTTTGGGCTGATAGCGATTGGAGAAAATTATATAACCATATCTTATACTCTGAGCAATTACTTTAAAGATAACACCATATAATATATTAACTATTGTTATCCTCCTGTTATTTTGTTGTGAAATTTCATTTTTCTTTTTTCCATAAAATTAAAAAAATAAATAGATAGACTGAAGACGTTTTGCAGTCAACTGTTAATAGTACCAGTCTTATTGGAAGAATTTTTATTATAAATTTATCTTATTGCATGGAACACTATAGTTGGTTATTATAGAAAATTTGTCCATTTTATGTTACTGTTGAATCTATTGGCCTAAAATGTCTTGTACATCCATTAATTTCTCTTTCCATCCCTGTAAGATTGTTTGTTGGCTTTCTTTTTTCACTCTCCTAATGTTGGCATTTTGTGTCTTCTCACTTTGTTCTCTTTTCAGTTATGTCAGTGGTTGCCTCATTAGGATGACATTTCAAAATGACACATCCATTTTGGATTCATTGAATTCACATTCTTGGCGCATTGTTTTTTGTTTTTTTTTTTTTTTTTTTCCTTAATTTCAACTGCTACTGTTTTCTAGTTATTCCTTCTTATAATCCCTTTGCTTCCTGAATTTAATATGCTCTATTGTTTGGGTTTAGTTTTTCTTTACATCTTATGAATTTTGAGTTGGTATCTTACATCACTGATGGAGAATATCAGGTGTTATAATGCAAGCTTATAGTATTAAGCATTGCCCTTCTTGCTCATTTTCTGGACTCTAAAAATTTTGATGTTATCTCAATTGCTATTTCTAATATTTTTTATATTCTTTTTGATCCATGATTTATTTTATAATTATTGTTGAATTTCTAAATAATTTGAGGATTTTCCACATATCATCTTATATGCTGATGTAAACTT
>NW_004524661.1:10006850-10021188 GCF_000260255.1 Octodon degus | reverse complement strand
ATGTTTTTAGTACAGGATATGCAAGGTCTCACTACATAGGTCAGACTCATAGTGATCCTCCTGTTTTCAGCTTCCCAAATGCTGGGATTATAGATGTGCATCACCATACCGTCTCAGTCTCTGTCTCAGTGGACCCCAGGGATGGGGTTAGCACAGCAGGTTGGGGATGGAACCTCTGACCCTTGCATCTGCCAAAGCAGGCACTTTAGTCCTCTGAGCTGTCTGGCTAGCCCCAGTTTGGTTTCTGATCCTTGTGGCAAAACAAATCCCTGAAATCTTTTATGAGCGAGGGAATAAAAGGATAATACATGTCTTTATTCAGTACTACTTGCCCAAAGGTGAAGAACTCAAGTCAGAGAGCGTGAAATAAGTATGAAAAAGTTATGCAATCAAGCTGAAAGTCAAAGAAACTCTAAGTGATAAGGGAAGGGAGCGTGTCTAAAAATACAAAAAAACACTGTTGAATAACAGGAGTGTTGGTTTGTTTTAAATGTAGGAGTGCTGAGCTGCTATGACATTGCATTAGGGTGTAATACAAAACATAAAATAAGCTGTAAGACTGTGGGATGGAAACAAATGAAATTTCCAGAGGGAGGGGGGTTAAGGATAGAAATCTAGGCATTCATGTGGACACAGAAATGACCCTGAAACGTTTAGGCAGAAGATACAAAATTGGTCACCATGGTATGTACTTCAGTACAGGCTAACTGATTCTGCTTAATGAAAACTAAAAATGTCTACAAACTGTATCATGTCATTTCTCACCAAGATGAAATACAATGAGAAAATGTAGGCATAGGTTTCTGGGATCATTTCCAATTACAAATCGTTGAATTTATGTTTTGAACAAGTTTTCAGTAAGTTTTATTCTTCTCATTCTGTTTTTTTCCTTCATTCCTTATGTATAATTACAAGAAGCAATGTAATTTTTCTAAATTAAATCTATTAATCTTGATATTGCAAAAATACTTTCTGCTTTTTGCCTCCTCAAAAGGATAACTTTACGACAAAATTAGATGCAAACCTGAAGGTTCGCATCTTTGAGCCACCAAATGATCTAATTGGATAAGCATCATTAAGTTTAAGAATTCATAATGATTGTGGTTTTTCTGCTTGGTAACTTTCTGAAAAGCCTGTTAGAGAACTCAGACTCCTTGTCATATCCCTCTGATCTCCACTACCACATCAGTGCACGTAAACCATTGTTGAAAACGCTGGAGTCAAGAGCACATTGACCTCTCACAGTGGAAGCAATTTCCTGTTTTCAAAAACTTGTAATGAGATTTTCAAAATGCAAACAAAACTAATATATTCACCGTGGAGATTACAGAGTTGGATAAACACAGAAAAACTGGTGTTTAAACCTCTGTAACCTCCTCTAGAATTCTATTGTTAGTTTTCTAGCAGGATTCCTAGAAGATATAATGGATCTTCGGATAAGTACTTATATGCTTAAAGTCAAATATATTCTGACAGTTATTTCAAAGTAAGAAGACCATGACTTTTATAGGTAGCTAACTATTTTAGAGGTAAGGCTTGATTTCAAATTATATGAATACATTTATTATATTATGAAATTATTTTTCTACTTTTAGCGCTATTAGAAATAGGATACATATGGCTACTTAACTGTTGACAAACTTCTGGTTTATAAAAACTCTAAGGGGGAAACAAAACACGAGGAAGAAAATTCCTCTGTCTTTACACACTATGTAGCCCCTCCTCTCATAACACAAACACACACACACGCGTGCATGCACAGGCACGTTCCATCTGCTTTATTCCCAATAGCGTATTCATATCTGCTGAGATCTTTCCACCTAATGGTTGGGCTGATGATGGTAGATCTTTGTGAATCACTCCTTTCTCTTCCGATTTGTTCATTCAGTCCAACATGTCTGTAATGATCTGGGTTTTCAGTTTTTAGTTTTTCATTAGCACATTGTTTTCAGGTCATGATGAGTACAGTCCTGGAGGGGGTAGAGACCCATACCGCATCTTCACTCTTTTTCCTCACTCCCTCTTCTTTCCTTCTCACTTGCTTTAATGATTGGCTCCCTTCACCTTTGTACAAAATCTAAATCTTTATTATCTACCATTTATTTTCCTCCTTTTTATATTTTTGGCTTCTCACATATGAAAACCATGAGATACTTGTGTGTTTGATTTCTTTTACTTAATATTATTACTTAAAGGTGCATCCATTTTCCTATGAATGAATCCACTTTGTAAAATTCACACATTTTTAATCCATTCAACTGCTGATGAACAAATACACTGATTCCAAGATTGAGTTATCTAAAATTATTCTGCTAAAACATGGGTATGTGTGTGTCACAGTGACATGACATCCTTAAGTCTTTCAGAAAGATAACCAGAAGCTGGGTTGAGTGGAATTTCTATTTTTAGATTTTGAGGAATTTTCATAAAAATTTCCACAGTTTTACTACATTACCTTCCCATCACAGTGTACAAGTCTTTTTCTTCCTCAGCCACCAACCAGTAGTTATTATTTGATTTCTTCCTAGAGCAACATGGAATCTCAACATTTTAATTTTCATTTTTCTAGTGGTCATAGATGTGGAACATTTTATTATGTACTTATTGGCCATTTGTATCTCTTCTAAGAGGTGTCCTTTATTTCAGTTGTCCATTTATCAGTTGGTCTTTATCTTGGAGAATCTAATGATTTTGAGGTTTTTATGTATTATAGATATTATTCTTCTGTCTAAAGGATACTGGAAAAATCTTGTCCATTCTGTAGGCTGAGTTTTCACTCTCATAGTGATTTCCTTGGTTGTGTGGAAGCTTTTGAATTTGACATATCCCACTTGTTGATTCTTAACTCATTTCTTATGAAATTGGGATTCAGTTCAGAAAGTATTTGCTTATGTTTATCCCTTCAGGAATTTTATCTCTTTGGTCTTCCAGAAGATTAAGTATTGCTATTCAGATCTTAGATCCCTTTCTATTTTAGTTTAGTACATGGTGAGATATATGGTGCTGGGTTTAATATTCGATGGGTAGAAAGCCCTACTATTCGACAACATTTATTAAAGAGGCTATCTTTCTCCCAGTGTGTCCTTTAGGCCACTCTGTCAAATACCCGATAGCTGGATGTGCCTGGAGTTGTTTCTATATCTGTTATTCAGTTCCACAGATCCACATTTGGTTTTATGCCACTGCTACATTGATTTTGTCACTGTTGGTTCATAGTACAACTTGATACCTCCTGCTTTGCTCTTGCTACTCAGGATAGCTTTTCTTTCCATGTATCTTTTCAGGTTCCTTATGCAATTTAAGATTAAGTTTTCTAGTTCTGTGAATTTTAGTCAGGATTGCATTAAATCTATGTAAAACTTTGGAAGTATGCCTTCCAGAACCATATTAACTATATTGGTTCTCGCTGTCCAGGAACAGGGGATATTTTTCAATCTTATGATGTCCTCTTCCATCTCTTTTTAAAAAATATTATAGATACCATTGCAAAACTCTTTCACTTTCTTAGTTACACTCACTCCTAACTCCTAAGTATTTAATTTTTCTTGATACTATTGTAAATGGCATTATCTTCCTCATTTCTTTCTTAGAGATCATTATTGGTATATAGAAACATATTTGATTTTTGTGTATTGATTTGTATTTTGCTGCATTACTGAATTTTGGTAATTATCTAGGAGGCTTTTGGCCTTCTCAGAATAGCATCATGTCACCTGCAAATAATGATAATTTGCATATATATATGTATATATGTATATTCATGCTTATATGTTAAGTGCAAGGTCTTGATTTTGATTCATGACATTAAAAAAGTCTTCCTTTTATTTATTTCTTTCCTAAATACTCTGACTAATGTTTTGAGCCCACTATTAATTCAAGAATGGTGATAATGGACACCCTTGTCTTGTTACTGATTATGGAGATTTACTGATCTAAAAAGCTTTGAGGTATACCTATTTAAAAAAGATGTGGCAGTATGTTTGCCATGAATAGCTTTTATCCGGCTGAGATCAGGTCTTTCAATATGTAAGTTATTCAGGGTTTTTATGAGGAATTAATATTGTATCTTTTAGAAGCTCTTTGTGTCTTTTGAGATGATTGTGTGATTTTTGTGCTTGGCTCTGTTTATGTGATGTACCATATTATTGACCTGGATATAGTGAATAGTATCTCTATCCTTGGAATGAAGCTATTTGGTCAGAGTGCAAAATCTTATTTGAGTTGTTGCATTCTATTAGCCAGTATCTTGCTGAGAATGTTTGTGTCTATGTTCATTAAAAAAGTTTGCTCTGTTCTCTATTTTGGTTGGATCTTTGTCTGATTTTAGAAGCACAGTAATTATTACTTTCAGTTAGTGATTTTGGGAGTATTCTTTACAATGGAGTGCATTAAGCAGATTGTGAAATATTGGCATGAAATCTTCCCTGAAGTTCTCATAGAATTATGCAGTGAATAAGACCTAGACTCTTCTTTATTGACAGTTTTTTTATTATTGTTTCAGTTGCATTGTCATTATTAGATTATGCAGTTTTTAAATATCTTCTTTGTTCAGTTTTGGTATAGTTCTTTAGGAATTTTCCCTTTCTTCTAAATTGCCTAGTTTATTGGAATACAAGTTTTTTGAGTTGTCATAAATAATCTAGATTTCTGAAGTGTCTGTTGTGATTTCAATTTTTTCTTTTTCATTATACTGATTTGGATCTTTAATTTTTTGAGAGAATGGCTAAGATTTGTTATTTTTGTTTATTCTTTCAACCAACTATTCAGTTTATTGATCCTTTGTATTGATATTTTATTTTGAATTTTGTCAATTTCTGCTCTGATATTTCTAATTTCTTCATGCTAGCTTTGATATAATTTTTTTCTGGCATTATAAATTGCATTATTAGGTTATTTGATCTCGATTTGTTTTTCTGATGTGGGCACTTGGAGCTACAAACTACTACTTTTACTGTGTCACATAAATGCAACTGTGTTGTTCTAGTATTATTGTTTGATGTTAAGAATTATCTAGTTTCCTCTTCTTCTGTTTTGGTGGTACCAGGGATTGAATTCAGGACCTTGAATTTGTAGTTTCTTCCTTTACTTCTTCCATGACCATTGATTACTCAAGAGTGTTTCACATGTGTTTGAATTAGTTCTGTGGTGTTTTTTGTTGTTGTTGTTGTTGTTGTTATTTATTTCTAGTGTCATTATGCCATGACCTGATAATATCCAAGAAATGATTTTTGATATATTATGTGTGCTTGAGCATGCTGTATTGAATAATATGTGGTCTATTTTGGAGAAAGGTGAACTTATGCTGAGAATATGAGTATTGCTGTTGGGTGAAGATCCTGTAGATATCTATACATCCATGGGTTCCAATGTTTGGTTAAATTCTGTTATTTCTTTATTGATTTTTAATGGAATTGAGCTGTGCATTTGTGACAATGGAGTTTGAGGTTTTCTATTAATTGTGTTGATTTTGCCTGATTTTGTGTTTTTTAAAATTATTATTCATTATTTTTATTTTTTCCCATAATTTTATTGAGAAACAAATAGCAATGAGACTGTTTCAAATCAAATTGGTAGGACAGTTTCAATAATTAACACATTGCATACTCTTTTCCTAGTGGTTACTTACTGTACAAGATACAGACTTGATATCCTATTTACAAAAACTATTAGAATAAATTCCTCTATTCATTAAGAGAATGTAGCTATATATCTATCCTAACCATTTTGAATACACAGATACAAAATGGACATTCATCTGTATGAAGTTTTGGTTTTATGAAGCTGCCAGTATTTGTTGCATATATTATTATAATTTATTTCACTTGCTGTTAAATTGTTCCCTTAACTTATATGTAGTCATTCCTGACTTTTTTATAAACCACTTTTGGCTTGAAGTACACTTGTTGTGAAAATAGGATAGCAATTTCTGCTTGCTTTCAGGTTTACACTATATGGAATATTATTTTCCATTCTTTGAATTTTAATCTGTGTGTTTCCTTTTTGGTGAAAGGTGTTTCTTGTATACAGCCTACCATATGGTTTTCTTTCTTCCAAAATGGATCTTGTGATTGAGGAGTTAAGACCATTTTCACTGAGAAATGTTACTGCATGATATTTTCTTTGCATTATTTCTTATAGCTAATTTAATTTTTTCCCCTCTTCTTTAGAAGTTCATCCTGCCTGGTGTATTAATTCTATTAGACCTTTTGGCATTGTTAGCTTCATTATCTCTTTCTATGATCTCCTTGAGAAAGTTTTCAATTTTGCTTTGGCGTTCATGAATGTCTTGAGCTGTGCTTGTTCATGGAAATATCTTATTTCTCCACCAATTTTGAAAGATAATTTGCAAATTTTATCAGTGCACATTGGAAATTGTTTTATTTTAGGGTTTGACACAGTAAGTTCCAAGGCCTTCTGGTCTTTAATCTTTGTGATAAAAGTCTACTGTAATTCTAAAAGATTTACTTACACAAGTGACTCACTGCTTTTCCCTATCAGCTTTTAAAATTTTGTACCTATTTAGGATTTTGGGATTTTAATTATAATGTGTCACACAGAGACTCTTCTGATGAGAGTTATCTGGCTTCTGTATGCCTCACTTATTCGTATGTTAAATTCTTGCTCACTTTTAGATGATTTTCTATTATGATTTATGTAAATATTTTATGCAAATTTGCTATTTTCTGATCTTTCACTAATTTCTATGAATTTTAGTTCATTGTACTGTGTTGCAACAGTTAGGATGACCCATCCAGGAAACTGCTTCCTAAAGAATGGCAACAGTCACCACATACAGAGGCAAAGATCAGCCCCACATTCAATCCAGCACTAATAGTATTGTAGAATTTGTGGGACACTGATTGTGACAAAACAGTGGAGAGCAGAACTTTATTGTATTCTTTGTATGTATTAGTTCCCCTTATGGTGGAGCATTTTTTCTAATTGGCATTTATCTTGTTGGTTTCTAGTTTGTTTGTTTTGTTTTGCTTTTCATTTTTAATCTTTCCTTTTTAGACTTATATTTCTATTCTATTCTATTTATGTTCTTTTTCTCTCTTCTTATCTCCTTTTATCTTAGGATATCGTCATGTGAGTGAACATTGTCCCTACCCTTCACAAGCTGTTTCAGTAATCTTTTGCTTTTCCCATCATTCTTAACCTCTTACCCTCTTTTAGAACTTCCAAAAGCTTGAGTGATCGTCTTGCATCCTCTCTCTCTCTCTCTCTCTCTCTCTCTCTCTCTCTCTCTCTCTCTCTCTCCCTTATATCTTTTCAACTTTTCACTACAAAGGAAACTCACTGCATACATGTTTGTGATTTGCGTTAGATTTTATTATAAAGCTGTAAATCCTGTCCCTGTGATTAAAGATACCAAATTGGAAATTTCCACAGTTTGTCAAATTCTATGTTATGCATGATTCTACTGTTGTTCCTCATTGTAATTTTTCAGCTAGGATACCATACTAATTGCAATTAGTTGTTCTTCCTTCTAGAACAATACCATGGCTTCCTGGGGTTATAGTGCAGTTTCAAAACCCTGGAGGAAGAGCCAAATAGATAGCAATATCTCATCCTCAATAAATTGGGAAGGTAGGACCTTGGGACAGACACAAAAACCAAGAACTTCCTACACATATAACATATCTCTGATGAGCAGCCATTTCCTAGGGAGACTTCAATATTAGTGATAAAGCTACTTACTGTAAGAAATATACAGACATCAACACAGGAAAAAATAAAATTAAAAGAAATATGAAATGACAACACACAGAAGGTAACCTGAACCCCAGACCTTCAACCTTCCCAGAACAAGTGCAAGGGATAATAAGGTAGAAGAAAATGATGGATGTCCATTTAAAATTTCAGAAATGTCAGCATTAGAAGGTAAAAACAGGTGTTTGGTACTATAGAGGAAATCAGATCAGAAGTAACTTCCAGGTACAAAAAAAAGATGATGACCATAACGAAAAATTTACTCATCAAGTATAGAATAAACATAGATAAAACAATTAAAAGGAATAGGAATTTTATGTAAACCATGAATTTAAAGTATAGGAGAGAAATGGAATTCATGAGACAGATTCTAACACATATATAGAAAATAAAAATTACTACTCAAAATTGGCAAAATTGCATCAAGGAATACAAAGACAGAATTTCAGACCTAGAAAACAAGATTGCAGGTAGCAATTACAAAATAAAATCTCTTAAAAATAACAAGGGACCATAAAAAATTCAACAGCTGTGGCCTGATGCAAAAAGGAATAATATAAGATTGCCTGGATTCAATGAAAAAGCAGGAACCAGAACAAATGGCTTAAAAATTTTGTTTTCAGAAGTAATGGGAGAAAACTTCCCAAGTAGGGAAAAAGAATTTGACATACACATAAGTGACACATATAGAACTCTAATTAGATATGACAAAAAAATCCATACCAAGTTTTTAATAATCAAGATTACAGAAATTTAGCATAACAGAATATTAAAATGTATTAGAGAAAAAAAATCACCTATGAAATTATGACCACCAATCAGCTCTATGATGTGTTCTGAAAGACATTGTGGAGAGTGATAACAAGGTGCACAAATACAAGACAACCAGTAGAAATTAGCCACCAGGCAGGCAATCACAAGGAACCAACAGTAGATAATATGACAACAATAATCAATACATGTCAGGTATAACCATCAATGTAAATGGTTTTAATTCATCAATCAAAAGAAATAGAATGGGAGAATGGATCAAGACACAATATCCAACAATATGCTCCATACAAGAAACAGTTTTGGTGGCCGGCAGTGTATCTTATTCTGGGACATGCACAATATGCAGTGCTAGGGACTTAACCCAGGCCCTTGCACTTGCCAGGCAGGCACTTAGACTGCTGAGCTATCTTGCCAGCCCATGTGCTCTTACTTCCTCTAAGGCATCGAATTCAAACATGGCATGCATCATATTTTGAATAATCTCTAAATATTATTTAACATTGTCATTATGCCCACTGATGAGATGAAGAAAGTGAGGTACATAAAAACTAAAAAGATGGCCAGTCTACACAGTGAGGAAAGGCAGGCATCTAGTAGACACGGTGTACTGTATGTTCTCTTGAACACCTCACTTTGTGGTGCGCCATAGCAGGATGGCTAAAATGGCTTGAAGGCCTTGGTAGACTACAAAACTTGTCCTGAACTACTTGGGTGTAAAGTACAGCTGAAACCAGATAATCTTTTTGAATCTAAACTGTTATAGTCTTCCACAAGCCTTCCCTGTCTCACAGCGAGGTGGTGACAGCTTGGGTCTAGAATGTTCTTCCAAAGCCATGTGCTAGAAGATTAATTCCAAGCTTCATGGGAGTTGGTAAGAGCTGCTACTGAGAGGTGGGTGCTATGTTGTAAGTTTTGGGGTTGTGCCCTGCAAGGGGATCGCGATGCCCTCTTTGTCTTCTTTTCGGTCTGCATGCACTCTGTGATGATGTGTTGCCTTACCAAAGGCCCAAAGCAAGTGGTTTCAGTGACTGAAACCTTCAAACTCTAGGCTAAAGATAAACCTGTTTTCCTTACACACTGATTTATTAAAGGGTAATAAACTTTGATAATAAACTTCTTTAAACTGATGGAAAGCTACTGACCGAGATGCCCTTCCTTACTTACTCATTTTGAGTTTATTATGACAAAATTCAGCTAAAAATATTTCTTTTGATTCTGGATGTTTTAAAATGCAATTTTGATTTCTTAACTTTGCCCACTATTAGGTGTGCTTAAAATTTCCCTTTGTAATTCAAGAAAAAACATAAATTTATAAACCGTCTAATATCCGTATGTCACCTTAGAAAAATCTGGGTCCATAACTCCATTTGTTCAAAGGAAGGTACTTTGTTTGAGCTTTATTATATGTTTCCAAGCTAAATGAAATACAGAAAGGAGAGATTTAGTATGCGGCATGGATTTGCCAATGCTAGTTCAAATTAGATCTGCCAGCTAGCCCCTATTTCTTACTTGTGAGTCTAACAAATAAATTATAAATGTTGGCACGATATTTATATTATTATTTTTATAGCCCACAATTTACAACCCTGGCCGTCCTTGAGAGGTTCTGTGTTTTTGCTACATTCCTCTCCAGGGAGGATTCATCGAATGGCATCTCAACATCTGTACTGAGGGAAATTCAGGCTCATTCGACTCTCTTCCATTTCCCAAGAAACATTACTGTTCCTCATTGATTGTGTAACAGAGGATTAATTATGCTGTCACCTAGTGTATTTATGTCCTTGCTGGTTGCATTGGCTTGCTGACTTTAAAACAGCCAGTCCATATCAGTATATATCCTGCAGTGGGACATATTTGTGATATAGGATGCCTCGTTGCTGCATATTGCAACCAAACAGTCTCTGTGCATGCATTTCACGACCCTCAGTGAAATAGTAAAAGTCTTCATCAGCTGGAATTTCTTAATTATCCAAATAAAACTAATTGAGTGCATGTGTCACTAATATTAACCACTGAGGCAAAGCGATTTAAGAGCAACATTGTGGGGCTTGAGTTCCAACTTTACCATTGTGGCAACTCTGTAACAGGACAAGCAAGTGATTCAACATATACTAACCATGCCTTGTGCCTCCCTGGCTCCTCCTCAGTGCTTTGTGTTTTGTTACTATGCAGTGCAGCTTTTAGTCAAACTAAACACACTCCAGTGGAAAATGCAAGCATTTTTTTTTCTGGGAGTATTACTTCTGTTTGTGTATGTATACAATATATCTACCTTCTTTCCCTCAGAATTCAAGAATCAAATACTCAAATATTCACCAATCAAAGTACTCTTTGAATATTATCTTCTTCCTGGCACCTGTTGGAAAGGCTATTTAAATGGTTGTATATTTTATGTCTGCTCAAATGAGGTCAGTGATTGACACCAAAATATTAATGCTTCTTTTTCATGAGCATTTCATGAGTTCTTTTTAAATAACCAACATAGCCGAAGAAATTTGTCTTTCTCTTCATCATGCTTAAATTAGAATATTAAATAGTGCAATAATGTCGTACATCTTACCAGCTATTCCATTAGTAGCATAAACACCGCCACACATCCCATTTCGTCACTCGCAGAATGTCAGTCGTCTTGTTCTTCTTTCTCCATCTTTGCCCTGAAGAAACAAGTGTGTTCTATTTTAAAACAATAAATAAAGTCACCTCATGATTTTACTTAACACACATCACCGGTTTTCTATCATACTCTGAATAGTAAACAGATTTTCCTCCACAGCTCCCGTAGGAGTGAGCCAATCCCTGGCTTTCTTTCCAATGCGACTCCCTCTTCCGCCTTCCAGGAACACTTGGTGGTAATCATCCAGAGATTCCACTGTGCGAGTCCTCTAAGCTTTTCCCTGACCTAAGACTGGTGTTTACGCTTTCTCCAAGGAGTCTTTCTTCCATAGTCTCATCTTTTGTTCTCAACAAAATGTCATCTCTATGAAAGACCCTTCTTAAGCAACCACCTTAAGGTAACTATACTTGTTATTTTTTTCCTCCTTTCCTATTGTTTTCATGGCATTTATTGCTATTTTCAATTTCGTTAATTCATATACTTATTCACTGGTTATAAGTCTCTGCCCCTAGAACCTAGGTCAGAACTTTCTACATCTTGTTAAGAGCTGAAACTTATAGCCCAGAACCTAAAACTATGTTAGTTTCTGTTAATGTAACTACTCCTGTAATCCACATACCAAGAAAAATTTGTACTTTGCTTCTCAGTGTAGGAATTTTCAGTCTTTGATTGGTTGGTTGGCTTCAAGCCTTCTTGGCCTGAAATGAGGCTGAGCATTGGAATGTGAAATATCACCAAAACACTTAACACTAAACACCTGTGACTGGAAAGCTAACCATGGGAAGAAAGATCAAGTTCTGATAGTTTCCTTTAAATCTACCCTTCCAATCACCTGATGACCCCTCCTGGCTCTTGCCCTTCAAAGTTTCCACTACCTTGCACTAGCTCCAGTAGGCTTTGGGAGACACCTAAGACTGAGTGTCAGCAAAAGGTGAGTAGAGACAGATTACAAAAAGTAGGTAATCAAGGATACTAATGCATTAAAGAATTCCACTATATCAATAAGTCATATGCCATTTAAATTTAGAGAAAATTAAAGTAAATCCATGTTTATCATTTCAAACACAGAAAACAGTTTTTATTTCAGTCAATCACGTTGCCTTCATTTTTACAAAATGCCATCTATATAATTTAACTTAATTTATGCCTCGATTATGCAAACATTATTTAACAAATAAAAAGCATATTATGATAACACATGTATTTTATCATGTAATTCTTGTAAAACTGCTGTATAAAAATTCAGAGTCGTGCTAGATTGACATGTTTCCAAGGATGGGTTAGTTACATAATGACAGAAATCTGACCTGTTATTCTAGCAAAAGTCAGTAACATTCATTGTACCAAAACACTATTTTTTATTCTGAAGTTTTTATGTCTTGTTTCCTGATTTTTCTCTTCTGTTACTTTGGTTAGAATGTGAACTCTTTTGACTATATTATCCTATTGCTTTGACGAAATTTTAATCACAACTTGGAGTTATGTGGAATGAAAACATAATTTGTATCTGGTTTGACACCATTGGCTATGGTACAAAAAAATTAGATCATAGCACATATGTATGGAGATTCAGAGTAAGTGAATATAAAACAGTTTTTGATAACACACCAGCAACATAAAATGAAATTTGCACTAAACTTGTAACCTTAAGCCATGATTATTAGAGCAATTACTCACTAGTGTCCCATTTATGAAATCAGCCCTACACATAGAACAACTTAATAGTCTTCTAGAAGTTATTTTCCTCTGATGTGAAACTACAACTCTGTCCTTTTGTAACGTATTCATTGTAACACAGTTCAACAAGAAACAATTGAGATTCTAGCAAAAATCTTAAAGAAGAAGCTCCTTTTATTAAAAGAGAATCCAAATAATATCCTCAGTAATCTGAGTGAATGTTGGTACAGATTTCTCAGTATACAAAATGTCTTAGAGAAATAACCAAATTTTCAGAAATAATTATACTCTTCTTAGAAATTAGAACCACCTTCTTATCAAAGCTCTCCCTGCCCCATGAGAAATGAAATGAAAGAATCAAAGAGTTACTTACTCATCCTATAATTCCTTATTGATTATTTTATATGTTCTCATGTCCCAGGCAAGCAGGAGGAATCAAAGATAAGCAATCCCTGGAGGTGCTCAGTGTTTGCCCGGTGACACCAGACACAAACACAGCTCAGTAGAACATGATTCCCTCCCTAGATTTCATATAACAAAAGACACACAGGACCGGCTGAGAAGAGCCCATCTTCTTGATATGGACTAAACCCTTAGCTGCGCTTTGCAGTTTAACCCTTACTGAACCTCTGTGTCCGCTGTCATCATGAATTTATACTTATAAAATAATTTGAATATTTTTATTATCAAACAGGTGGTTCATATTTATGATGTAGAACCTTGCTTCATTTGTATTTTTATTCATTCAAAGCACTGCCTTGCACAATAGAAAACTCACAGTAAAAATAATCAGATGATTATTTTATTATTACACAAATAATGAGATGAGTCAAATAGCTCAGCGGATTAAAGCACCTGCTGCAAGCAGGTGCAGGGGCCAGAGGTTTGATCTCCAGGCCTGCCTTGCCGGCACCACCCCCAGGGTGCACTAAGACAGCAAAATTGAGACTGGGAGTATTGATGCACATCTGTAATCCCAGCTCTTGGGAGGCTGCAAATAGGAGGATCAGTATGAGTCTGATTTAGTAGGGAGACCCTGAACACCCTGTAGAATGTTCCCTAAAAATAAAAAATAAAAAAATTAGATAAATAAAACTAACGATTATGTTAATTCTAAGTCATTGTAGAAATGTGTCAACCTGAGTGTCACAAGATAAAAGGAAGTAACCTAATTGATGTAATATTTGTTTTTCCCCATAATTTTATTAATAAACAGCAATGAGACAGCTGCAAATCAAATTGGTAGGACAGTTTCAATAATTAACACACTGCATACATTCTTCCTAGTGGTTAATTGCTGTACAGGAATTATTCTATTCATTAAGAGAATGTAACTATATATCTATCAGAACCACTTTGAATAAACAGATACAATCGTCTGTATCCCCTTTTTTGTTAAGTTCTGTTATTTGAATATTATAGGTGTGCAAACTCAGCAAAATATTCTAAAAGAGTCCAGTAGCCCATAATAGTATTGGGTCTTCCACTTGACTGGCTATGTCAGAAATTGTTGACCTGAGTCCTCCACAGCTCAACATAACAGCATGGCTTTACTTCTTA
>NW_004524661.1:9990141-10006218 GCF_000260255.1 Octodon degus | reverse complement strand
CACATAAGTCCAAAAATCTCACCATATACAACCTTGAAGCAGGACAGTCCCAAAATATTCCTTTTCCTGTCTCTTGCTTTCATTCACCACCCACTTCTTTTTGAACAACCATCTACCTGAGAGACATCATAGCAGCAACTGGCATGTCATGACAAGCAGTCCATATTCAGAAGACCAGAAAGACAGGCTCTCCAAGCATAAAACTACTATTACAAATTACCATCTGCAGTGCAGTAGCTCAGTTCACAGGTATCAGTATATATAGTTAGTCAGGGTGAAAATTTGATGTAATATTTGATTTTATATAAAATCATAGATTTCTGAATTTGGAGTCTTTCTTTCTTTCTTTCTTTCTTTCTTTCTTTCTTTCTTTCTTTCTTTCTTTCTTTCATCTTTCTGTCTTTCTGTCTTTCTGTCTTTCTTCCTTTCTCTCTTTCTTGATTTGGCACAGGCTCTCACTACACAGCTTGAACTCATGGTAATCCTCCTATTTTCATCCTCCCCAGCACTGGGATTACAGGTGTGTGCTAACATACCCTGTGTCCGTGGCCAGCTCAGTATGCCTGGGGGTGAGGCCTGCATGGTATGTGGTGCCAGAGATAGAGCCCCAGTCCCCACACTTGCCTGAGAGGGGCTCCGTCCACTGAACTGTCTTGTCAGCACTTCTCTTCTTTCAAAGGACATATTCTTCCATGTTACTTATCATTGTCAAGTTTGTACTGCTTAGTAGAATGTAATTGCTGTGGAAAAAGGAATTTTATTAATTCATTTTTATCTCAAATGAATAAAATAGTGTCTGACCCATAAAAATTGTTCTATCAATATTGTTAGAAAAAAAACAAGTAAGGAGAGAATGATCCCTATCTTGAAAAAATTCAGAACTTTATGAGTACATTCTACATCACAACGAAACAATCTTAAGTGAACAAATAAATGAACAGACTTTGGGAAAAGACCAGAAGGTCATTAACATGTGCCAGTACACTTCCTCAGTCCTTGTATGCATGCATAATCCTTCAATATGCTGGAAAGCAGCCTAGGTCTTAAAATTCGCTTGTATATATAAAGTGTTGATATTTTCATTCTTTTTCCTCTCTATCAGACACAGATATCCACTCATGGCCTGCGCATTTCAACTGATGTTTTATCAGAATGGAAGCATGGTCATGGTGGTGTTTTGGTGGTTCGCATCAGGCCATCCTTCTGTCTGTGCCCATGGCTATTGCTAACTGTAACATTCAGCCTCACTAACACAGGGAATCTGAAAAAGGTATGATGCCCAGAAGGCATTTCCTTTCTGAAATTTTTCTCAATTATTCAGCTAGCCACCCCCATGTTTTCCCCATATTTATTGGTGTATAACCCATGTGATACTAGTTAAATAGAAAATAGTGAGTTTTATGTTAAAGTTTATTTGAATATTTTATTTAAAAATTATAAATGCTCATTAAACAGCAGTAATTCTGTTTTACATTACTGCATCAGCTTAAAGTATGACTGTTTTACATTACTGTATTAGTTTTAATGCTGGTGACAAAAATGAAAATATCGAGGTACAAACTATTTCCTGGCTTGGCTCCTAAGCAGAGCTGTGATGCTAAGTAGCAAATAAAGTGTTTGCTGATTGTGTGCTGGCTGGTGTTACTTTGCAAGTAGTGCTCATGTCTCCTAATGTCTGCTTTAGTGATAAGGAAACAGACAGAATAGTGGATACTTTTGTCACATTTAGAAGCAGATTGGATCCAAGATAGAAATTAGACTGTACCTTCATTCCTTTCTTTTTTAAAATTTATATATTTGGTACAGGGTCTCACTACACAGCTCAGACTTGTAGTGACCCTCCTGTTTTCAGGCTCCCCAGTGCAGGGATTACAGGTGTGCTCCACCACGACCAATCACTGGTTTAGCACACCCAGAGGACAGGGCCAGTACGGCCTGCAGTACTGGGGATCAAACCTGGTCCCTGCGCTTGCCAAAGCAGGCGCTTAATCCACTGAGTTGTCCCGCAGGCCCTTGAACCTCCATTTTTCAGTAGCACCCAGCGGTCCTACTCACAAACTTAATTATAAGTTTAAGCTTATGGGCAGTCCAGGGCTGCCCTTAAGAAAAAGGCCAGCTTCTCCAGCTGGAGCCTGTACTCTGTGCACAGCTTCCTCAACTTAGAAAGGGTCTCCTCCTTCTCTATCCTCTCATCTCCCACTTAGTTTAAGGCTCTGTTGTTGCCATTTTGGATTTCTTACTAATTTTGAACAAATGCTCTTATACTTTCATCTAGTACTGGCCTCTACAAATTAAAACCAATATGCAAAAGGCCTCTTTTTAGCAGATTTTTAATGAAAATTTCAAAGAATCATTCCACACTGGTTATTGTTTACTGAATAATTTTCCCTTTGGAAAAATATCCACTATGTGTACTTTTCTGCAGGATAGATGTGTGAGAGTCCTCCCTTTCTTTAACCCAATTTACAGTGAAATAATCTCAAGCTGAATAGCAGGCAAAGCATCCTGGTGCTTTCTTTTCTAGGCTTGTCTTACCTTTGATAGCTTTGGTCCCATTTAAGGTCAACCCAATGATTAACTTTTATTATTTGGTCCTTTTTGTATGAGGAAACTATTCTCCTTCCTAGTCAATTTCCATCCTCAGATTATGACCCAAACTGTTCAGTTATTTATTCAAAAATAGAAACGAAGAAAAACTTTCAGATCAAACCCACAGTTTGCTCTAGATTGCAACACACTTTTATAGGACCGGTTGACCAGATGTAATTCAGTCCCTGGAAGAAAAGAAATGCATTAACCGGGTGCTTCACTGCCTCTTGTAGTTATTCCTACTGTAACATTTATATCTTCTTTTTTGCTGATTAGAATTATTACACGCTTTGCAATGTTAAAGGAGCTTTTACAAAATCAGGAGAAATGCAACCGTGTCTTTTGGAGGCTGTATGCTAATTACTAACTTGACAGGGTATAATAACACAACAACTGCATCAGTGAAGAAAAATGTTGAACAGTATACACAATTATTTTATGAAAGAAATTTCCTTCCTTTGGGAGAAATTGACATGCTTGTCATCTGGAACAAAGGAGATGTTGAAGTACGTAAGTGAATCACTCTAGCTCTGTGTACATGTGTACATGGGAAGTGATGAATTTGAAATGACATTAAGCAGTTTTGCTTTTGTGAAAAAATAAAAACACTAAAATGCATAGCAAATAGAGTGAACTCCAAAGATTCACTTCTAAATTTTTTTGAAACAAACACAGTAATCTGCATGAAAAATCACAAGTAATGCAAAATATTAGAATTTCTTTCTCCGGTGAAAAAATTGATATTGCATAAGACTGCCATTATTCTTCATAATGTGTGTGAACTAAACGTTGATGCTGTTAAGGAAGAGGAATCAGGACATTAGAAATCTAGCCCAAGAGGTAGGAGCTTTATTCCTAGTAGTGTGTGTACCTAACAAAATAATCTGGCCGTGATTCTCATTAACACTTTGAGTCAGTTTTACTTTGAATGCTCATAGAATTCAAAGTACAGCTTTCATTATGAGATTGAGCCTTTATCTCTGTTTCTCCGAGTGAATTGTGAGGACTTTGAAAAAAAGAAAGAATGATGCTTACATTACTTTCCCCTCAACGTTGCTGTCTTAGCTGTCTCATGACAGAAGTTCACGTCTTAGAGGAGGAGGGATTTAATTTCATGGACTCCAGCTTGTGCTCAGCTGGCTCCATCACAGGAGCATCGTGTGCAAAGATACATGCAAGCAAAGGTGCTCAGTGCATGCCGGCTGTGAGGCAGAGCTCCGTAAGACTGCCAGACAGAAAGGGACACAGGCACGTCCGTGGTGCCCTAAAGCCACGCTTCTGTGACTGACACAGACACACCCAGCAGCTGCTTTATTAATCAGAGAGGTATTTGTTTATCCAATGAAATTAAAACATCAGGATGAACACACAGTTGTCAAGTTGATGAGAAATATGAACATTTTGTTTGCAAAGCTAATATTTCTGTTTAAAAGTAAAGGAAGGAGTTTGGGGATCTTTTGAGTCATAATATTTAGGATGCTTATGGATCCAAATGGATATTCTTTTACAACAAGAAATAATGTATCCCTGAAGATATGCAGAAGCAGATTTGTATTAATCTTAATGGTTTGTGAATCCCATTACCACACGGCACTTCTCTTTTTCTCAGTCATAAGGACAGAAGAACTTCCACTCTATTCTCCTAGTGTCTTGGATGGGTGCAGACTGACCTTAGATTAATAAAGAATAGTGCCTAAGCTCTATACACAGAATGGAAGCCTTCATAAAAAAGGACCAAAAAGTAGAACAAACTGCTAAATTCCTGAAGAGTAATAAATGATGGAGAAGCGATGCAGTTGTATGTGACAGGAAAGAGCAGTGTCATTGGAATGAGGTCCATATTGAATTCTCTCAATTTCAGCTTCGCATCCCTGAGCATAGGATGTTGGATCTTTCTAGCATGCGAAAGGTGGTCCATCTTCTACTTTTGGTAATCAGCACAGATGTCAAAGGGATCTTCTACACTTTCTGTTTTGAAGTGACTTTGAGTTAATAATATGCTAGAATAACATTTTAACTTTCATCTCATGCTAGAGCTCTCTCATACAACCTCAGAGAACTAAAGATCGTGCTTTGGTTTGAACTAGAGGCCAGAAAAATGATTAAAAAGTTGAGGTACAGTCTATGTTTGGGGGAGAGGTTTATATTAAATCATATTATGCTATCATTATTGCTCCTTCTCCTGAGATTATTTTTTTTCAATTATGTTTTAAAATACTTTCTTTCTTTCTTTCTTTCTTTTTTTTTCAGTACTGGGGATTGATCTCAGGACCCTGCACTTGCCAGGCAGGTGCCTATTCTACTGAGCTACCTCCCCAGCCACTAAAATAATTTTTTCTAATGAGGAGATATTCAGTGTAAGAGAAACATTAATTGCATCTAGTAGCTATCTCTAAATTCTACTGTCAATGACTTGTGGCCACTACAGTGTTGTGTCCGTCCTCTCATAGACTGGCCACATCGAACTTCAGTCTGTAAACAAATTTAAGCTATTCCGGAGACATAATCATCAGTTAGATTCAGGGTTCTTGTCGGGTGAACTGAAGTTTTAAAGTTATTAGGACAGGTCATCGTGCAATTGGGACATAATGACATGGAAAGCTATATGTCTTCATTATTTTACTGATTGGATATGCAAGATTCACACGAGCCATTTAGCATTGGATGGTATTCCTCATGTATGTGAAACTATTGGAACTGGAGGATCTTGTCTTTGTCTCATCTCATCTCGTTTCTCCCCTCCCCTCCCATCTCTTCCCCTTTTCTTCCCTGTATATCCCGTTGCATTAGTTTCATGTTACCCTATTGTCTTATTGAGTTATTTTATTGTAAGTCTCTATCATAATATATTTAAGGATGAACTTATTTACCTTTGTTTCCCATAAGCACAGGTTATTTAGCATCTTGGAAATAATGACCATGCTACAAGTGTTATTCTAAGTATTGTTTTTGTCCTGGTCATTTTTTTCTCTCATTGCTGGGATAAAATACCTGACCCTCAAAGTTAAGGAAGGAAAGGTTCATTTAGCTCATAGTTTGTGTAGGTTTTAGTTCATACTTGGCTGGCTCCAAGAAAGAGTGACCCACTGCAGAGGGTAACAGTTCATGGAGGTAGAAGACAGCAAAAGCAGTGAGAGAAAAAAAAGGAGGAGCAGAGAGCAAGGCTCTTTCCCTTCCTTATATTGTATACAAGCTTCATGCCCCAGGGAGGGTATAACATGCACACCCATAATCACAGCACTGGACCACGAATCAATCAAAAGTTCTTGAAGCCCACCTCATGACTGGATGAGGGGGGGAAACCATGACACAAACTATAACGGCTTTATAAAAATCTTTAAATTTATTTTATTTAAGATGATAAGTATCTCAAGTGGTCATAATCTAGCAATAAGGTGATAAAAGGTGAAAACCTAGTAACCTTACTCCTTTACCATCTGTAAAAACATGTTGAATCTCCCTAGCATTTTTATGCCACTAAAATAGGATCTAGAGTACTTCATTTTATTAAGGCATAATTTCTTTCTTAATTTATGAATATTAAAGCTATCATCCTCAACAGCCACAGCTGGATGGATTTAGGTCTCTAATTACTCACCACAGCAAAGTGCCCAAGACTTCGCCATTTCCCATCATGATGACTGTGGTCAGGCTCCATTGTGTAAACTTCTTGTTCCTGTGCTGCTCTTTTATAGGAATGCTACAAGGATGTTTGTAATTATGCCTCTTAGCAGGGCTCGCTCCCATCATTCCTGCAGTCATAACTTATCTTTGTACATCAATAAATCTTGAATAACATCATATATTAATGCACTTGTTTTGGACAGTGGAGCCAATAAAATGTCAGGGATACCTTTTTATTTAGTATAAGTCACATTGGTAGTTATCATAATCTCAGAGTATAAAGTGATTTTTGTAAAAATTGCCTACTTAATAATATGTTAAAAGTCAACTATGAAGAGTGATGGATGACCTAGAAATAGGTTGTTATCTTTCTTAGAATGCCAGTATGTATTGCATTGTAGGTAAACTCATTTGTATAATTAGATGATTTCAGTTGCTATGTCTTAAGAGAGGTTAAAAAAGAACTTGAGCTATTTTTCTAATTTCTTTAAAAACTCACCCATTTAAAATACAGCAATCTGTCTCTATAATGTGTAATATATCTTATAGTTTGAGAAATTATCTGTCTTTTTATGTGTAAAATGAATGCAAAATGTGTTTAATGAAAAGCAGGTTGTTTTACAAGATGTTCAACTGTGAATCGTATTCTGAAAATATTTTCACACCAGTCACAAGAGTCTTTGTGTACATTATTTATTTCATTCGATTTCTGGTGTTATTTCATGCATGAAACTTGAATTATTGACCCATTTCACAAAAATGCAGACACACTCATATGTCCTAAAACCCAAAACCAAATCTAAATCATATGCTTAGTATAGTGTGATGACTAATTAGCCATGTAACTAGTCGTGCTTAATTTAATTGACTTTTTATTTTTAAATTCGATAAAAGAAAAATATGAATGAACCTCAGCTTAGTTTAATATTTCTTTCATGAGCTCTTTCCTCTCTTTTTATCTGATCTCTTCACTGTTTTAAAATATCTTTCATAGTTTCAACCTCATTACTGAACTTGTCTTTGCCTCATGGTTTTCCACAATCTTTGCCCCCTTGAAGTCTATTGATTCCCTTTGTACTTCTCAGTTCCACTTTTAAGAAGAAAAAGTTCAGTAGGCTCTACTCATATTTTGCAGTGATGTCAGAACAGGAGGCACTGGCCAATCCATTGCTGTTGTCACATGTACTCTTCATGCAGTCTGCTTGGACTGAGTAGGAGTCACATGACAAAGGGTGCTGCCTAAAAGTTATTCCTGCAGGAGTAATTGAGGGCAGATGCTGCAGGCGTGGTGTATGCAGTACTCAAGAAGGAGGAGGGAGACACTTAAATGGTACATCTTTTCCTGATACTTATCATGATCAAATTTAATATAGTTAGATATGTCATATTTAAAAATGATAAACTCTATTCAAAGATATTTTGGTGTTAGTAATGACAGATGGAATAGGTTTCATTCGATGTTCAGCTCTCATTTGACTGTTATTCAGATAATCTCAGTACAGAAAGAAATGCTCAAAACGAAAGGCTTTGTAATCCTTTAAAATTCCCTGAGAGCATCTCTGAGTAAGGATACAAGAGTGGTACCTAAATTTCCTTACATCCTCAGAGTTTATCTGCTTAGTTGAATTTCTTTAAGAATTTACACTACAGAACTCTGTAAAGTATAACCATAGCATTTTAACTGTGATAATAAAAAATCTGACTTTTGTTGTTGAAAAACAGAGGGAGGTAATCAGTTCATGAAAGTTTATTTTACCAGTTAGAGCTAAAATGTCCGATTCTGCTATTACCTGATCTGTTAGTTTTCCTTAAATGGTGCTGTTCTACCAAAAGCTAATGTTAATGTACTCTAAATACTGTTGACACATATAATATTTAATATGTTTGGGAGTAAGTAAACTAACTTAACTACATACTATTTTCAGAAGACATGTATCTATGACTTGGATGGTTAACTTTCAACATTTAGGAAATAGTAAGAGTTACTATAATGCAATCCAAATTGAACTTCTTTGGACTGTGTTTTTACTCCAGATGGAACTCCAATAATATCTTTCTGAACCATTTGCCTTGATTTTGAATACTTTCCCAACCATGATATTCATAAACTTAAGGTTAGTCCCCAGCGAGATCATATTACGGAGTAAGGCATTCAAGAGTCGATTAAAGGATGGTATTGGTGCTTTCATAAAAGAGGATCCAGAGGCCTTTTGACCTTGTGTGAGGCTATAGATGCTTCTGAGGATAGGTCTTCATCAGACATATTTGATGATACCTTAATCTTAGACCACCAAGGCTTCCATAAGCAATATATTTCTATTGTTTATAGTTACCTAATCTAAGACATTTGGTTACATCTGTCCAAATACACTAGAACAAATTCGCACCAAGACATACGTTACTATATTTGTTTAACACAAGCTATAAAGTGTGGGAATGGCTTTGGAACAAGGTAATGGTAGAGACTTGAAGAGTTTGGAAGTAAATTGGTTGAAAAAAGATAATTGTTATTATAGATCTAAAATGTCCCCCCAAAGTCTGCTATTCATAGATGAGGCTTTTGGAAAGAAATTGGATTGTGGGTATGGCATACTCGTGGATAAGTGCATAGCTGGCTGTGCTGTTTAGAGGCAGAGGCAGGGCCTGCTCAGAAGAAGCAGGTCACTGGGGAAGAGGATGTGCTTCTTGGCCCACACTCCTCCCTTCTTTCTCTACTTCCCAGCTGCAATCAAATTTGCCTTAAAATGAATCACACTTCGATTTCACCATGGTTGATATGAATAGTATTTATTTAACAATGTACCTAAATTTGGTGCTGAAATCAATGAAGGTTTTTGACAAACTCTACAGGACGAACTTTTCTGGCATGTGAGAAATATTTGAATTGTGGTGTTGGCGGTAAGGACAGCATGCAGGGCTCTTAATATGTACTTTTTCGCCAAAATTCATATGTTGAAATTGAATTCTCTACGTGACATTTTTAAAATCAATGTTTAAGGAGGCCTAACCTCATAATTGAGATGAGTGCCGTTAAGAAAGGTGTTTGAGGGAACCATTCTGTTCTCAGCTATGTGAATGCCTCCGTAAGCACTTGCCCTTCTTGAGACGTTGAACTGACCTTGATCATAGGCTTTTCAGCCTTCAGAACTGCACTCAACAAACTTCCAATGGTAGTAAATTACCCGGTCTAATACATTTTGTTATGACTTCCTGAAGCAATGGAGACAACCTTTGAAACCTGTTGTTCAAAATCCTGGGTGTAGTACATACATGCTATAGAAGGAATTAGGGTTTTTAATTTCAATTGACATTTATCTTTTTTGCATAAAATTAAAGAATGAAAATGTATATGTGTATCGTCTCTATATATCTGTTCCTCTAGCTTTTTCTTTGGGATTAACCAGAGACCACATGATATCACATAGGAAAAAAAAATTGGAAGAGTATTGTGATTTTTTTTTCTAGGAATGGTGCAGACTTTTTTTGTCATTCTGAGATCATTATCAGGTTTCACAAGGGCTTGAAAAAGTGACCCAAAAGGACCATAGATGAACCCAGTGAGTGACTCCTATTTTTGTTCACTTTGTATATTTATTTTTCAAACACAAAAGTAAGCTAAAAAAAAGTAAAAGAAGGCAAAATTGGGCTAGCACTGTTCAAAACTAACCTATATGTCACAAATGGGCTTCAGTTTTTCTATAGTCCCATCTTGAAAATAAAAAGAAAATGAAAAGAAACATTAAATTAGTATTATATTTTCCACACGCATTTTTAAAAAAATTTAACACAAAATAAATAATTATATGCCTAACAACATATTTAAGTTCCTCTTCTATCCTATTAGATCATGAACTCCCACATATTTTATGCTTGCAAAATTTCTCAATTTGAACTAGTCCCATTGCAAATGCCCAAATGGCACAAGTGACCCATGCATACACTATTGGATGCTTCTAGTCTAAATGCTCACTGATACTCACCTTCTGACTGAAGGGAGTATAGGTGATTTTTGTCATGAGTAATCATACAATCATTACTCAACTTTTTTTGGTCACTGGACAAAGTACCTGATGTACACGATTTACAAAAGAAAAGATTTATTTGGCCCACGGTTATAGAAAGTTGAGTCCAGGGTTGGTTGCATTCAAGACATAAATACCATGGCAGAAGGGTTTGGAGGAAGAAAGTTGTTCAATCCATGGTATCTTGAAGGTAGAGAGAAAGAACAGTAAGATTCTCAGTGAACAACATACCTTCCCTGCGATCCACTCCTCTGCTCAACCCCACCACACCTAGCAACGCATGAGGTGTGTACTCGCCAGTGAATTGATGCATGGGTGAAGACAGTGTCCCCATGACACAGTAACCATCAAAAGCATCACACCTCTGCCAACATGAAGCTTTAGGGGGACATTGTAGTCCTAAATCATCACAGGTCCATTATAGCAAAAATTTTTAGGATGTTCCTGTCACTTAGGAATACTCTGCATTGGAATGATTCCTTCAGATGTACTTAAATGTTTACCTAAATGAATGCATGTCAGCAAATTGCTTATTTTACAAATTCCAGATACTTTCACAGTATAGGATCAAAGTTACTGGAAGGATTATCATAAGAGGTTACTTAATTATTAAAACATTACAGAAAAGCACACATTATGTACATATTGCCCTTATATTATTAAATAAAAAGGGTAATGTCTGCATTTACCATATTTTTTTCTGAGAACAAAGCAAAAAGTGATTTATTATTAAAATAATTATAAAAGTTTTAAAATTGGCATTCAATATGTAAATGTAATTTTTTTCCTTTGTGCCAATATATCTTTTTCAAATTATAGTGATCTACATGACCATTTTATTCATAATTTTAAAAAATTATTTAAATTTATGAATTTACCATAGATGATAACTTATGGTAAACCAAAGATGATTTATTTAACATGAACTCATTTTTATGGAAGTATATATAAAGGCACATTAAAAAATGTAGAAAGTTATAACAAGTCACCAATACAAGTCACCAATAACTATTTCTTCTGAATATCCGAATAGAAGGGCAAGGAAAGAAACAATATTAGCTTATATCATTTTTTGTGTAGTTTGATAGCAAAATAATAAAGAAATCTTTGACTATTGTGTTTTGTTATCATTCCAATTACATAAAATCTAAAAAAAATCTATGAAAACGGAGAATTAGGTTTTTACCATTCATTTTGCTGACTTATGTTTCTTTTTTTTTTCAAAGTTTTATTGACAAATAGATAGCAATGAGACAGTTTCAAATCAAATCGGAAGGACAGTTTCAACAAATAATACACTGCATATATTCTTCTTAGTGGTTAATTGCTGTACAAGATGCGGACTTGTGATCCTATTTACAAACACCATTAGAACAAATCATTCTATTCATTAAGAGAATGCAACTATGTATCTATCCCAACCTCTTTGAATACACAGATACAAAATGGACATTCATCGGTATACCCCATTTTTTCTAAGTTCCGTTATTGAATATTATAGGTGTGTAAACTCAGCAAAATATTCTAAAAGAGTCCAGTAGCCTATAATAGCATTGGGTCTTATATTTAACTGGCAATGTCAGAAATTATTGACCTGAGTCCCCCACAGCTCAACTTAACAGCATGGCTTTATTTCTTATATTTCGACTTCATACTTTTCTACTGGTTGGTTAAGACCAAGGTAAAGCAGGACCTATGCAACAAGAGTTGTAGCTTTTTGGTCTGAGAAGGTCAGTGAAATGCCCTCAGGATTTGTCCTGAGATCCTGTACCTCAGATTGTAGAACCTTCATCAGTGCAGCCATGTGGATGAGTCACGGCCATTGCTTGGCCAATGTGCTCTCTGTGAAAGCCTGAGAGAGTGTCTTCTCCCCATGTGACTCTCCTTAGGCACACTCTACGTCATCGATCACTTTCCTCTTTGGCCCCATAATCTTCTTGATCAGAAAATTTGGGACACTACCGAGGTACATGACATTACAGTACAAGTTCTCATATGTCCTGAGTCTTAATTGACCTTAGAAGGTTAGGGCCAAAATGTTGGCTTTCCTTGTATCCTTCCTTTTTCTCTAATTTGGTCTGCAAACTTAGGTTGTTAACGATCCAGAAGAAAAGCTTATTGTTATTATCAAACGATTTGGGCTATCAATCTTAACCTCACTATCTCACTGCATTTCAAACATCTTAGGCATAATAAGGAACAGGTATTTTTCATCAAGTATTGATATGTTGAACTTTAAGTCCCTACATAATATGATAAAAAAACATTTAAAAATTAGATTATATTTTAAAAAATAGGATAAAGAATTCTATGCTTCTCATGTTTGCACATAAGACCAAAAATCTCACCATATAGAACCTTGAAGCAGGACAGTCCCACAATATTCCTTTTCCTGTCTCTTGCTTTCCTTCACCACCGCCTTCTTCTTGAACATCCATCTACCCTAGAGATATCTTAGCAGTAAATGGCATGTCATGACAAGCCGCCCATATTCAAAATACCACAATGACAGGCACTCCCATCATGAAACAACTGTTACAAATTACCATCTGCTGACTTATGTTTCTGTCCTACATTTTTGTCATTTGTTGCCTTATCCTGTATTTCTAAGACCTTTATAAATTTAAGGAGATGCAACTGATTTCCTAGGCTATTTAAATGGTCCAAATAGTGGAAGAATTTCTTAAGCAGTTTCCATTTTTTTTGAAACATACTATGCACTGTATTAACAACATAGCATTTTCATGTCTGACAGGCTTTTGAAGGGCTGGAAACGGCTGAAATTACAATTAAAGAATAATAATTTAACATTCTGTTCAGCAATTGATTATGTTCAGTGGAAGTGCAGTCACACATGCTTTTTCTCAAAGAAAAAAGAAACCCTTGACTTTCTGCATAAGCAAAGAGTTTATGGGTATACTGTATGATATATTGCTTCAACGATAAAGATGTTTATATCAGTCATCCTGTCTTTGAAAAGCAAGCTTGCTTACAAAGACAAAAAGACTCCTGAATTAAAAAGAAGGAAGTCTAAGCATGACCCCAGTATTACACATTGCTATTCAATGCAGTTGCTTAGTTCACAGGGATCAGTATATATAGTTATTCAGGGTGAGAATCCTACCAATTAACTGCTAGTTTGAAAAACCTGAAGATTCTCAGGATCATTGCCTTAACCATCTTGTGCTTATAAATGTATGATTTTGCCTTTGTCATAGTTGCTAGCTTTTCTCCTCGCCCTCTCTTCATTGTTTAATCCTTAAGTTCTCGCTTTCTTTTTAATCATGTTATTCTTTTCTGTTTTTGTTTCTTTTTTTGAGTTCCTACACTATATGATATTTACACGTGTGGGTGCTATACTGTCTCTCAAGTAAATGTTTGTTTAAAAAAAAAGTGTAATAAATGAAAATGCTGTTCTAGAACTTTTCAAAATAAATTTAGAAATCAGTGTTTTATCGCACAAGGACAGCAGCAGGAAACGTGGGTCAGAGCCCCCCCAGTACTTTCAGGAAGGCTCTTTCGTCCATGAATGTGAAATTAGAAGATGAAAGCAATCAAGTAAGCAGCACGAGGAGAGGAGAAAAGGAGGAAATGAGACTGAATTGTGGGTAAAAGGTAATCCATCCGTTGCCAGTCTAGCATTGTAAAGTTTTCAGTGGAATGCCATAGTTAAATCCATAAACAAAATGCCGTGAGTGGTCATCTCTCAATCTTCCATGTCAATAAACAATATTAATAACAATCAAAATTTCATGTAAGCTGAATACCTAGATACTATTGATTCTTAGATTTTAATATGATTTTAATACATAGAAAATGTTAAGAATATACTTCATTCAAAATAATAACAAATGTATTCATGACAGCATAAGAGTAATGAAAGTTTCTTAATTATTCCTGTCCTTTAACTAATTTTCAAGGTGAAGCTGACAATTATTTTCAAATTTAGCTGATTCTATGTTTTGAAATACGCAATAAAAAACTGAACAAATATTCATTAGATGTTATATACTATTTTAAATCTGCATATTACTTCTTTAATTCTTATATTTTTACAACCCTTCTAATAGACTCAACATTGTCACTTTATAAATAAGAAACATCAATCTTAAAATTGTAACTATTTTGGTTAACCACGATGGAAAGTTGTGAATGTAGAATTTGAACTCAGACTCTTCTATTCACAAACTTACAACTAAACACTAAGTTGTACTACCACTGACAGAAGGGATCATATATACCCTATAGGTGAAGAAATGATAATAATTAGATTAACAGAAAATCAAAGAATTATTTAAGAGCTGAGCTGACATGGAAGATACACTAAGGATTATGGTAGTAGATATTTGATCTTGGTCAAGAGCTTTTCCAATTTATTTATACTTCTACCGCTGCCAAGTGTTCAGACTTTAGATCTGAATGATTAAAAAAAGTGTGCTCTTTGTTTGTGAATTTTAAGTTTTTACCTTAGCAGCAAAACATGGATCCTTTAGTAAGGATTCCAAATAAATCCTCGTCCTTCAAGTACATCCACACTGAACAACATTGTATTTTCTGCTGTTCTTGTTCATTCCACATCTTCTCCTTCTAGCCTAAAAGAAAAAAAAAAATAATAATAAAAAAATTTTAAGGTTCTTTTACAAATGCACCAAGCTTCCCTTCCTGTTCCCTAAATCTACACTACTTACTCTCATGGCAAACTCTCATAGATGGATGCATCTCCGCTGAAACTTGGATCCAGTTGTTAAATATGAGACCATTTGTGGGGTAACTTGATTTGTATATTGGCTCCATCATTGATCTGGAAGCTAGAGGGTTGGTGATGAGTCCAGAAGGCTTTATTTGCACAGTGTCAGATATATGGTAAGGTGATAGTGCATTTATTATAAATAATAAATTGCAGCACCTACCTTAGGAATCAATTCTTAAAGAACTGCTGCTTTTTTATTTCAATGTGTCCTGAATTCCAAGAATCTTTCCGGTTCTGTTAGAATGAAATTTAACACTGATCTGCATTTCTTCATTTGGAGTAATGATGTACTTAAGATATTTGCTCTTTCCTTCACTTATGTAGTTCAGATTATGCTGTGTCACCATGGGCTGCTGAATGAAGGTAACACGTTCTGGTAAGTGTGTCATTAGGCAATGGTGTGCTGGTGGCAACAGCAGAGACAACACACATGCAAGCCTCCATCATCCAGGCTCACGGATATAACTGAGAGAGGGAAACACAAGTGCCTGGGGCTGCTGAGTGCTATTTCATAATAGAAGTTTTCTTTATAAGTAGAAGCTATAAAGAATAGTAAATATGTGAACTGGCAGCATAGATGTTCTCACAGCCCAGCCCTGTGCGCTGTACAGAGCAGGACACTTTTGCTTCCGTCAGTGCCACCACAAGCAGGTCAGCAACATGCTGAACATCAGGGGAACTTGGTTCTGATGTCCTCAAAGGTGGGATTTCAGCTACAGCATAACCTTGCAAGGCCCCCATTTTCTACATGATCCACAGTAAACAGAAACATTGCTGTGATATATGACAGTATGCTTTACAAACCACCTATTGTGGTACTATATACTCCTATCTTTTCCTCACTTTTCAAAACTATTTACACCTTTTGCCCCCATTTACCAATAGGGATTGGTCTGCCACTATTGTTAACACGTTTCTTTTATTTACTCCAGTCTCCATACAAGTCTAGGATTGTCGGCCCTTCCCTCTTCCAGCTGGATGCTAAAAATGCTCCCCGTACTCACCTTGCCATCTGTCCCATTTAAGCAGATATTGTGCATCCTTCAACTCGCACCTTCCTTCCCATCTTTTCCCTGACCCTCTCCCATTCTT
>NW_004524661.1:9971444-9989791 GCF_000260255.1 Octodon degus | reverse complement strand
TATATATCAGCATTTGAATACTCTAGGTGCACCTCCAAGCTCCCTACAAACAATCAGTCTTGGTGGATCAAGAATTGTACCAAAAGCACTATTGTATCCTAAGACCATTCCAAGGATAGCACTGTCAGGCTCAACATCGCCATTCACGTCAGCCTGTCTTTATTGGACTCCAAATGCCTTTGTGAAGTTTTTGTCCTTCCTTAAATCTTGTATGTACCTGTAGTATAGCCATTCTCCTACATTGGGTCATGTTTTCTTTCTTTCTCTCTACAATACGAGGTCAGGAATCATGTCTTCTATCAAAGCAGTAGCTTTAATATTAGGGTTCTGACTAGTGGAACCAGGCTTGTTCTCTGTTTGCTAAATATAGGCCGATGTGCTAGAGTGATGCAGGTCTCATTTTATTTCTGTGGATCTCAGTCAGATCCCACTTTATCAGATTAGGAACATTTTGATGAGCTGAAAAAAAAAATCACTTCAGTCTTTAAAACATACATAAAACCAAATAAAATTTTGATTAAGATTTCATTCTGTCCAACAAATTGGTTAAAAACTGGATTTTGCAAAAATACATGTGTGAGTTTCAGTTGCATATGCTGGGCAGAAGTGCCAGAGCCTGCGCGTGTGTGAGACAACGGCCAGCTTCCTCCCAGGATTGTCGTACTTATTAAAGAATATGATGCATGAAAATTATTCTCCAATTTGCTGATACTGAAGTATAATACATTTTAATCAATACCCTTTATTAAAGGCATTTGCAAGAGGAGAGGGTGAGTGTTCTCTATCCCAAGACATAAGTGCATTCAAAGGCAGGACCACATTCTCCTAGTCCTGATGATCGTGCGTTTAGAAAGCATCTCACATGCGGTGTAAGTGTGTACACAAGCAGAATATTTTCTATTGCACATCTGTAAGATTGGAACACCTCAAAATGCTTTCTATGTAAAATATAAGCTTTCTCTGTGAGAAATCAAATAGTACAATTGGCTTTGAGAGTTGTCTCAACTGCTTCACCGCTCTCCAGCTCCGTCAGCACAGAGACCGTGCATAAGCAAATGAGTGTGACTGTGCCCCAAGCAACTGTACAGATATGAACATGTAGCGAGCCAGGCTCAGTAACCCTTGCACAGTAGGGATACTTTTTCCTTTCAAGAAAATTTTGTCATAAGTAGTAACTTCACATTGGTATAGCATAGTTTGCAATGAAGGAAACCAGCATGCTCAACAGATTATATTTAAAACTACTTACGTACATATTAATCTTATATGTATTTTTATATGTATTTTACCACACAGAACATTAAATATATATATAATATATAACCAATATATATATTTGGTTATTGCTGGTTCTCACTACGCAGCTCAGACTTGTGGTGATCATCTTGTTTTCAGCCTCCCCAGTGCTGGGATTACAGGATTGCGCCACCACACCCAGACCCAGCTCAGCCCACCCTGGGAATGTGGTTGGCACAACATGTGGTACAGAGGATAGAACTACAGTCTCTTCTCTTGCCTAAGCTTGCCTAAACAGGCGCTTTAGTTAGCTGATCTATCTCTCTGGCCCCCAACTACATATAACTTCTAAATTCAATTACTAATTATCTTTTCACATTGATAAGGCTTGAGCTTTTTCATAGCTCTGGGTAAATCAACTTTACCATCACCTTTGGCCCTGGCATTTTGTCTTACTTTATCAGATACTCACTTTATATGTGTGGTACTGATAAAAGCCTCAGGTCCAATTAGACGGCCCTGTATGTCTAGAAAATCGGCTAGAGTATGTTAATCAGTTAAAAACCCTGGTCCATCAACCCAAACAGGGGTCTTTCTGTCTTCTAAAAGTACATGATTCTGCCTTTGTCGAGGGTAAGTTCTATAAGAGAACACATATATTGATATTCGTCCTAACATAGTGATTGTCATGAAGGTGGGGACATTTTCCTCTTAGGGTGTATTCACAGCGTATGGAGACACTGTTGATCGTTACAACTTAGAAAGAGGGAGTCACCACAAGAATGAAGGTCAGGCATGCTGCTCCACACCCTACAATGCACAGGACACCCGAAAGAATTAGCAGCCCAAATGTGTCAGGTTTAAGGAACTCTGCTCTAAAGTATTTCTTATGAAGATTAATTTACATAGTATGGCAAAGGCTCAATGTAATGCTAGGCTCAATAAATCTTGACTGTTAAAAGCAAAACCAGTATTTAGTAACTGGTAGAAAATAAACATATACCTAAATTTTAAATGAACACAAATAGCTATAAAAATAAACCAGCTATTCTATGCTTTGTTCTAGAATTATGCTGATATATACACTTACCTGAAATGATACGATGACAAAATTAATAGTTAGATGTGTGCAATAACGTCTGTATTCCACAGAGCCTTTGTGAGACTTGAAGGTTTTGAATGATACTTACTTGTTTGATTATTGTCATGGAAAATGTTTTATCATGATGTTACTACCTGGTTTATTTTAAATTCATGCGGGAACTTTCTGAGTTTTATTTTCTATCATAAGAATCAATGACAACTTAATCGATGCTGCTAAAAACAAGCCCCAGTTCTTATGCAGTAGAAAAGTAAACAAGCTGGGGAATTAAATGTGACAGACCCTGCACATCAAGGAGAGAACACACTTGTAATGAGCTCTTCTATGCTTGCAGCCTGAAAGGCTCCAACTGCTTGGCTCTTTCCTCAGGGATTCCATGCCCGTGGGGGTGGGGGATAAAAAGACCATGCAACACAACAGCAGTATTTGATGTCCTTAGATTTATTTTTTCTTTCTTTTTCTTTTTTGTACCAGGACTCAAACTTAGGACCTTGTACTTGCCAGGCAAGTGCTTGTGCCACTGAGCTATATCCCTAACTCCTGTCAGTAGCTTTAAATTAAGTAACTAACAGAACGCTAAACTGATGACACAGCTGGAGGTTGCACTGTTGGCACTTGTCACCTCCATCACCATCACTGACCTTTCTTTTAGACTTCTGTGGCTGCTTATGTCACCTTTCTTATGGCCTACTAGAGGACACATGTAGAAACTTTCATTCTTATTCAGATGTGAAAATCCACAGTAGCCCAGTATCAACAAGTTAGAATGGCAGAGATTCTACCTGTTTCCTCAATATTAGGCTAGACAAACTCATACATATAGGTGTGAGTTGTTACCACCACACGTGGATTTGTTAGGAGGAATGATGGGGAAAACTCGGACAATTAAACTGCTCACATACCATGCTGAAGGGTAAGTGAACATTTAGGGTTATTTTTGGATAAGTGTGTGGAGTATGGTCAGTTCTTCTATATTTTTCCAAGAAAATAAAAACTGTGCATTTATTATTTCATTTTATTTTTATGTATTTAGTATAGAGTCTACAGGGTCTCACTACACAGATCAGACTCATAGTGATTCTCCTGTTTTCACCCTCTCAAGTGCTGGGATTACAGGTGCACACCACCACACCCAGTCTCAATTGCTGTCACAGCATGCCCCTGGGGAAGGGCTGGCAGGACACTTCAAGAATCAAGCCCCAGTCTCTGTGCCTGCCTAAGCTAAGTTAGTCCACTGAGCTATCTGGCTGTCAGCCAAAATCTGTGTTTTTAAGGGTGACATAAATGTGTGCATCAATGAGACAGAACTGTGAAGTAGTGTAAGAGACTGGAATGTAGCTCAGTGGTAGAACCTATCATACATGAGGCCCTGGGTTCAATGCCACCACTGAAAAAAAGGTTTCAGCATGATACAATCACTTTGGAAAACTAGTATTTTCATTGAGGATAAATGCATGCCTACTATATGCTAGTTATACTCCTAGACACTTCATTAAAGAAATGAAAGCATGTGTCAGAAAAAAAAAAACATTTGCAGTGTGTTGTTTTTCATGGTTGTCCCAAATTGGAGATAATCCAACTGCTGCTCTACAAATCATTGTTCAGAGAAAATGTTTCCTTACTCTGTGACCATTCTCCTATGAAGTCATTTTCAGCTTACGCGCTGCATTCCATTGAAAATGAAACTTGAATCTACCATAATATTTTCCAGTGTTGTTAGATAATGAAAATTCAAGGTATCTGGTAGCCACATTATTTTTCTTTTTGTGTTTTCATAGATATAATGGAGATAGTAATTGTTAGAAACTTGTCAGTTTTTTCATTCTAAGGATTTATGTTTCTCGCATAATTCATACTGAAAATACTGTCTTAAGTAGTTTGAACACATTTTTTAATTTTTTGTTTTTGTTATTTTATTGAGAAATAGCAATGATACACTTTCAAAACTGATTAATAGGGCAGTTTCAATAATTAATACATTGCATATCGTTGTCTTCATTGTGGTTATTCATAGTACAAGATGCAGGCATGACATACTAACCAAATATTATTAGTACAAATCTTTCTTCTCATTGAATTAAGAGAAAGTATCTGTATATCTATCCTAACTACTCTGTATATATAGATACAAAATGGTCCTTCATTTGTATCCCCTTTTTTTGTTTAGATTTGTCAGAGATGTAAAGATAATTTTAAAAATAGTAAAATAAAATTTGAAATGATACAGAATTGCACTAAATGAAATGATAGGAATTCAACAATGGTCATTATATTTAATCTTGTCTTCCAATTAATTGTCCAGAAATTCCAGATATAAGCATGCAAAATTGCACAAAAAATTAAAAAGAAGAAAAAACCAAACATTAACTCTTTTCAGTAGACTGGTAGAAATCAGCAGTTCATTTATCCAACCCATCCTGTGCATATGTACGTGTACTTTCCCTTCCTCTTTCTTTTCTCCTTTCCCTCATCCCAGTTGGTTCTTCCATTTGAACAGTTCCTTTCTCTTTCACAGTATCTAGTGTACCTTTCAGATTAAAGTCACTCTTTCTCAGTCTCTGATAAAAACATACATTTTTTATTCAAATCATGCATAATACCCTGTACTATATCCATATTGAATTTGGCTCATAGACTTGTATAAGCTGCTTAACTTCACTGAAATGCTCTTTTGTGTTTAAACGTAATATCACCAGAAGCACCAATAGCACAATTATCTCCATCATGATGGAGAATTATTATGTGGTAAATATGCTCCTGTCCATTATCCCGTATAATTCATTCAATGAGTCAATGGTGAGTCTTCAGTTATAGTTTTATGGATGAGGAGACTGTGGAAATACCAGTTTTAAGTAACCTTAAAATAGTCTCTGTTAATGAATGGTAGAGCCATGACCCTATTCGAAGTATAGTAACATCAGCACCTATGTTGTTAATTGTTGTAATTTTGTCTGAAACTGTTCTTTGTGAATATTATATCTATTGCTAACATGTGCTGGGAGACTCAAAATCCTAAAGCATTAGGAGAATTATCTTTTGACATCACACATTTACCACTTAAGCTCAGTAAAGCAATAGAGTTAAATTTACAAAGAGATTTCACCTTCCTCATTTTAAGAATCTTGTCCAGAAGCATACCATTAGTGGTTTTAGTAAACATACTTGGATTTCAGTATAATTTCTTTTGTGTTTATTTACAGTGTTTACTCTTATTCTAGTCAGTTCATGTATCTGAAGACTTTTACTTTGGTTTTGGTTCTGCCACGTTTGCTGGCTCATGTCACATCTCTGGAAGGAAACAGAATCTAAAATGTATTTATACATTTAGTTCAAAACACTTCTAAATGTAGAGCAATAACATATTACAGAGAACTAGGAGAACTAATTCAGTTTATCTGAGTGTTATATATTTAGATACTAAAAAGTTGGCTTCTATCAAGTTGACTGAAAATCCCAGAATAGCTAGAGTCTTTATGTTTCAGTTTATAGCAGAGATCACAGGTTTCTACCAAAATCCATCAGCTTCTTCCCTGTGGTAATTCCTCCCTAGGATTTTGTGGAATGGTTAGACTATGTGGAGTAGTCCATGTAAAAGACAGAGTAATAGCTCCAGATTTGCAAGTCCTCATATGTTAGGTTATGAAGCCAAGGGACATTAAAGTCACTGATAGCATTTGGACTGCTAATCACCTGTCCTCAAAATAATCTTATCCTAGAATACCTGGATGAACTCAATTGTATTTCTGAAGGTAATTAAAAGAGTTACAGAAAGATGTGACTATGGAAGCCCAGAGAGGTGGCACCACAGAGGACTTGGGCTGATGACATTGTCTTTGAAGAAAGAAGAAGTCATGGACCAAGGAAAGTCCATGGCCTCTAGAAACTGCAACAGACATGGAAAGGAGTCTGCCCCAAGCCTCCATAAAGAGCTACAGCTCTAGCGACACGTTGGCCTTAGCCACATGATGTCTACATCAGGTTTTTACTTATGGAAAAAAAAGTTGTCTGAAGATAATCTTTGGTTACTGGTCCAAGCAGTGATAGAAAACTGACACTCATAATAGAAGCTTAGCTTGGAGAACAGAAAAACACTGGAATCTGAATTGATTCAAAAGATATAGTCTGGAAGCAGTGTGCAAATGGGCTCATTGAGCAAAATCAGAAGAAACAGCAGGTCTATTTTTAACACAGAAGGCCTCAAATGAGGGGTTGGAAAGTACCCACAGGCAGAGAAATGCGGAAGCAGAGAAGAAGAATTCGCTGCCTAGGAAGGAGTTCCTGATTTTGAGGTCTGTGACATCTGGAAAGTCAGAGAGGGTGCAAAAGTGTTGCCAGGGGCATGCCATATATTGCAGGGTCATTGTGCCATATAAGTTTATGGAGGTACAGGAAAATAATTTCAGTTTGGGGTTACTTTTCAAGAGAAAGCTGCAAACATTGATAACAAAAGCAAGATATTTGGCTACTGCTCATGCCTCTGAGACATGTGTAAATCTCCTTGGAGGTTTTCTTCTCCACATGCTGTTGTATGCACAATGCAGATGTAGAGTTTCCCAGCAAATGCAGGCCTGGGTAAAAGTGACATCTTGTGTTGCTTTGATGCATTGCATCGGCAGCTCACCTTGTCAGGATTCCTTTGCTTCGGAAATATCTTTGCTTTTAATTCCATTCTTACACACAAAAGAAAGACTATACTAATATTATTGCTGCGTAAGAGATAATGTTATAAAAACATTAGCCTGTTCTCTGTGCTATTTTTAAGTTACGCGACGGTGACAAATAAATCACACTAAGGAGTTAATATCTGTTATGGTGATGGATTGTGCACCTGAAAATGAAGAGTTTGATTGTTAAAATTAGATTTCATAGTCACTGTGAATATGCTTTGAAATAGAAACTCAAGAGACCTGAAACTAGCCTGTTTCTAAAAGCTCTTTTTAGAAAGTGTTAGTTTCTGTCAATGATGAAGCCCTTGTGGCTCAAGGAGTGAGTCTATTTTCTTATCTCTTGTTACAAATTTATTTCACTGGAAAGTGTGACCCTCATTGGCAATTGCATCAAAACTTAACAATTCATTTTAGTTGCACTAAACATGGGATATATGTCTGAGTTGATAAAACACTTTGAAAAAAATCTGTATGATCAATAAAATTAATAATGCAGATACCAGTATTTCCTTTATCCTCATGGTTAAAAGGTACCATTAGAAATGGCAGGGAGGAAAGCCATCTTTCTAGCGGCTTCATAAGAGTTAAGGTGGGATGATGAAATCTAGAATAATAGAGAACAGGAAAGAATGTCTGCTTGAAAACGAAAAAGAAAACTAAATGAAAGAAACAGCATGGGCATCTGACTACTGCAGAGGAAGAGTGAGAGAAAAGCCCAAAGCTTAGAGCTGAAAAAGAAAGGAAAGTCTAAAATCCCGAATAACAAAACTGGGGGACTGCTGGGAAGAAACACTCTGGAGAAGAAAGAAGAGGAGCCTCGATCAAAGATAGATGATAGAGAATCTTAAATGAAGAGCAAAAAAATGGCCCTCAAAGGGAAACAGGAGCAGAGAAGCGAGCAGCCTACTGTCAGAGAATTTGATTACAGACCCCACACTCAGCTGGGAAAGAAACTGAAAGATATATGGGAAAGACATGGTTTCTTTTGTATAATTATACTCCTTGATTCCAGCAAGTACAAACCCATATTTGTTCAAAGTATATAACTCCAAAAACAAGGGCAAATATCAACTATTTGATGTGGCAAAGACATAGTGGCTTATAGAATCTGACACCAGTGTTGCAGCTTGGATTCGTCTGGCATTTCAATCATTGCATGTTTCCAAACTATTCCTCTTGTTTTCTTACTTGTAAAGAGAAGATAGTTGCACCTTCTTCATAGCTATTATGAAGGAGAAGTGTGGCAAGAAAACCTTGCTCTGACTTGACAATAAATGATGGATACTAAAACTTGAGTTCCCAGGTGTTTGCCATAATCAAAGGTACTCACTTCAGTTTTGTGTGTTTGTTGTACTTCCTTAGACCACATCGATGCAAGGAACCAATAAAAAGAAATAGAATTTTAAATTTGCTAAGGAGAGGAGAAAAGAATTACCATTCCCCTTTCTTAGTAAAAATGCTTACTCACAGAACAACATAATAGAGAGTTTGGGGTAGACCACTTGACAAAAGTAGAAGCCTTAATCTCCCTGTGTCTCATTTTCACTGTAACATTTACAAGTTGTGGCAAAAAGAAAACTGTATAGCTCACTTTATTTCAGCGTTAACACCACAAAATCAGACATAATTTCTCTGAAACAAAATCTGATCCTTGGGAGTCCTGCAAGACTACTCATTGTGGTGTCTGATCAAATTGCAAAGACTGGGAATCATGCCCATTTTTTCTGAAACTGTAAGAACTTATCTCTAGAAGCTGGGGTTACAGATCTGACTTGTTTTATCAAGGTTCTTGGGAGGTCTAAAGCCCCCTTCTAGCTAAGAATCTTGCAGCATTTTCATGATTGAGTGGGAATCATCAAGGTCTTTGGCTTCATTAATGTACCAGATAGTTTTCAGTTGATATAAAATATCTAGCTTTCCTTAAAACATCCTAGAATTCTTTCATTTTGCTGGTATCTAACTTTTCTAGAAGATTATTGTGACGCTCATGCTGCAAGTTTATCAGACTGGGTTTTTTAATTTTATTTATTTATTTGCTCTTAAACCATTTAATACTTAAGACAGAGTATGTTTTAATGGGACACTGTGGTATTTTTATAAAAGGGAGTGTCAGGGTAAACCCTGAGCATTCATGAAATTTGTTCTGATGACTCTCATCACTGTTCATCCTCTACCTCTCGTGAGAACTTTTGTTTTAAGCAGTATTTACTTACTATAACAGCACAGTGGATTTGTGTGTTGGTAACTTTCTTAAACCCATGCAGTTACATACCTTGGTAGGAGAAGGTCAACTTTAGCAAGAACAAATATCATTTGAAATGGCTTCTTGTGCTATTTCTGGTTGGTAATGATTTTGCCATTGTGAGGTACAGGACAACCAAGGTAGGTCCCATGGAAGAGTTGATGGGTTAGGCTAAGGGACACATGAACTGAAGTAAAACATAATATGTTATAGGAAGACAGACAATGGTAGAAACATTAGGGTATGAGATCTGTGCAATCTTCATTCAAAAAGTACTCAGAAAACTACTAAGATCTAGGGCAATAGAATTTGCTTTATCTGCCTCAGTTTTATGAGCTGTGTTAGGCTCAATTTCAATAATATGGTTAAATGGAAAGCACTAAAGATCCCCAAATGCCTGGAAAATCTCTTACTCATCGCTTAGTCTCTCATCACTGTACTATCATCTCTCGATATGCACTTGCATTCAGAGTTGATCATTTCTTTCATTATCCCATTACTATATTTCATAAATGCCTCTCATCTAACAGCTGCTACACTGCTCTGCAAAAGTCTTCAAGCACTTGTTTAGTATTCCAAAAGATGTGACCTCCCTGAAAACACATTTGAGGTCTTCTTTTTACCCTTTATGTAGCCTAGGGACTGTAACCAAGTAGGAAATCAATACATACTTCTTTAATAACTAAAGCCATAGTAAGAAGTTGAGTAAGTTTTTCCTGTCTTTGAGAAGCACCATTTCAGTAGGAAGTTGAAGGCAAGGATATGAATTACTATGTTGTAAGGTAGAATAAAGTTAGAGTCATCAGAGATTTCATCTAATTAAGGGGATTTCAAAAGGCCTCAGAGAGAAGATGGTGCTCTAGATAGGACTCAAGGAATTAATAGGTTTTCAACAAATAGAGTGTATTTGGAGGAGAGTAGCTATTTCAGATAAATGAAACAGCATGAACAAAGGTAGAGGCACAATCTCAGAGAATATCAAGCGAACAAAGCAAAGGCCATTCTGAATAGAGCTCATTATAACACTAGCAATTAGATTTTATCTCATATTCCATATATGACAACTGGTAGAGGCTGCCCATATTGGAAATAATCCTTGATCCCAGTCCGAGCTCAGCATACAAGAATATCATAATTAATGTAAAAAACTTGCTGCTATGGATGCAGAAGGATATCATCTCTGATTAGAGACCTTTAAGTTCTCTATCAACATGAGAACATTTTCACCATTGTTTATTTTGTCAGATTCAGGATTTCCACTATGTATCAAAATTTAAAAACTGGATGCTTAACTCATAGGGTGGCATCCAAGAGAAACAGCAATGGCACTGAAGAAATGACAGTCACATGGGGATTCTAGTCACTTACCAATAATTTTTTTTAAAAGTGTATAATTATTGGGGGCCTGGCCCTAGCTCAGGCCTTTAAGTGGCTGCTTCCACAAAGCTGTCAGCCTCAGGTTGCTGGAGTTCGAAACTCACAACTCTCCCGCTGGCCAAAAGTGCCCTGAAGGCATTCGAGGAATAAAAGTGTACAATTATTACTGATTGTTACTGAGAAGGTGAATGACAGAGTGCTGTATGATGGCACGTGTTATTATCCTGAAATCAGTGTCTGCAAGCACTTCCTTTGCCAAGTAATGGTCAAGTTGCCACTGAAAGAGCAACAAGAAGTGTCAATGTTCTTTTGAGTGTTTTATATTTTAGTGGCCCCATAGCTTCAGTGTTAAAGGTTTAGACAAAAACTGGGATCCTCGTCATTTTCCATGTAATGTGGTGTCCTCAGCGCAAGTTAAGTCATTATAAACAGGCACAAGCATAGCATATCCTTAAGGATAGTTCTCATAATGTGGGCCTTCAGTCCATGATGCCAGTCTGCCCTGCAAAGCTGTAGGGAAAAGCAAATATGCTCAATTCATAGGCTCTACATCTTACCTACTAAGTAGGGGCTCTGCATATGGATCCCAGCAAGCTGAAGTTCAGTGAGCTGTCGTGGCAATTCTGATGCCCCCTAAGATCTGAGAACCTCTGCTTGAACCATAATGCACATTTTGCAATTCTTCTTAAATAGTTTCTTTCCCTGTAACAAAAATAACTTAAATATATAAGTTAGAAACACAGACTGAACATGGATAATGTATAAAGAATTTCATGAATGGTTATTCAGGAATGCTGAGAAGAAATAGTGAGTTGGTAAAGAAGGTGATGTCTACAGCTCCATTGACTTCTTGCGGGATGCGTGAAAATGTTATTGACCTTTAGGAACAATTGATCATGACTGCCATGTATGAGATAAAACATATTTGCTTTTCCCTCTCACCAGTATTCTACTTGTGTATGCTTGTTTGCCTAAGATTCTCAAGGAGATAAACATTAAGCACGCATATATACATATATACATATATATATATATATGTATAAAATTTGGTACAGGGTCACTATGCAGGTTGGACTCATAGTGATCCTTCTGTTTTCAGCCTCCTCAGCACTGGGATTACAGACATGCTACACCATGCCCTGTCTTGGTGGTCCACTCAGAGTGCCTGGGGCAGGGCTGGTGTTGCCTGTGGTACTGGGGATCAAACTGCGGTCCCTTTGCTTGCCTAAGCATGCGCTTAGTCTATTGAGCTATCTCACAGGTCCTGCACTAAGCATATTTCAAGATCCTTGTCTCAGGTAGTACATGAGACTCCCTCTCATAATACATATGAACTGAGTCCCTAAGATGCATTTTTTGTCTTCAGGAAAGTAGAAAAGAGATGAAATATTTTAATTTGAGTACAGTACTGAACACTGCCAAGGATTTTTCACTACATATCTCTGGTTTCCAAGATATAAGTAAGGCTTGCAATTCAAGGCAATCGATCCAGCTTCTTCTGAATGTATTCATATCAGCTAAACCTTTGCCTCCCAAAGTAGCATGAGCAGCACCCAGGAGCTTACTTGACATGCAGAACCTCAGACCCCATATCTGATTTGCCAAGCCAGAAGCAGCAGAGTAGTATTCCCTGCAGGTGACTCATAAGCCTCTTAAAGTTTAAGCACTGGCATGCTTCCACCACCCAATGGAAAATTATTGACAGGGAAATTTTCTGGTAGAGGCATATTTAATCTGTATAAGTGACGGAGGTCCAGGGTCAATGCATGGATCACTGTATACTAATCTAAAAGCGCTTAATTGAAAAGACTGATGAGAGAATATATCCTGGATTTCAGCCTAAAAAGATCATGAGAAATAATTTCAAAAACGCAAATCAATATAAATAAAGGATTTAAAAACTGCTTATGGAGGAAGACTAACGGATAACCATTTAGTACCTGATGCTGCAATAGCTCTAGTTTTAAGGGCTATCATATGAAACATTTCCCAATAGGTTCCATTAGGGAAGATGCCTAAACCAATCTCCTTTGCTAAAAAGAAAAGCCATAGAGGACAATGAACACTAATTAATAATACTTGAAATCTGTGCAATGAACTGAGTGCAATATACCCTTGAAAACCAGAGGAATTTTGCAGCCTATTAACTTTAAGAATTTCTACTGTACTAGAAAAAATGTTCATTTTTACAGTTTATGACTATGATAATTCCCAAACAGATACTTGGATGACATTTGTGGTTACTGAGGAAAATTTTCTCACTATATAAGCACTGGAATTTGCATATTCCAATATCACATATATGTTAAAACAGTGTCATGGAGGGAATAAGTTATTCAGAAGTACATTTAGCCTACAAAAATATCAACACTTTCATTTTAAACTCATTGATTTTTTTGTTTTACCTTAATGAGTACTGGAATTAGTAGAGTACAAAAAGCCCTGTATCAGTTGAAATTCTTCTCACAACTCAATTTAATTTGAAAATAGCTGTTTTACTGTCTCTCAAACTAAATTTAAGAAATCAAACAGAGCATTAACATGTTAATTAATAAGAGGTTCAGGGGAAGGTAGGAAGTGATTAGTTGCATTACCATTCCTTCAGATTTTCTCTAGGAAACTCATTAAAGGGCTCTTCAGTCATGCTTTTCTGAAAAAAACAACAAACACGTGGCACGTGTTCTTCAGGGATCTTGAGGTATATGGAAGGCCTGTGTTTGGTTTCTTCTCACAACATGGAGGCTGACAGGGTGCACTCCTCAGAGGCATTTGTATGTGAACATCAGGCCCTAGTAAAGATATGCGGACCAGGTAAGAAGAGAAAAACTCATAATGAGGCTGGGGAGATGGCTCAGGGCCAGGGAAATGGCTCAGTAGAATAAGTGCTTCCCTGGCAAGCGCAAGGGCCTGAGTTCAATCCCTGGTTCTGAAAAAAACAGAAAGAAAAATAAAGAAAGAAAAACTCACAGTCAATTGTATAACTGGGATAGAAAGCCAATTCCTTTGGGTTGGCTCAGGAAGAGATGTTCCATGTTTTTGTAATAACATGGGTGAAATGAAGAACTCTCCAAGTAAATACATTTTACAACTCTTAAATTTAGATTTTCCATAAAAAACAACTCATGAATATCAGTTTTATGTTCTACAGTTTTTAATTACCCAGGATCCATTGTGGTCTGAAAATATTAAGTGGAACATTGTAGAATTTAAAAATTTAACAACTTTAAATGTTTTTCTTACATTATATTACTATATTATATTTTGCATACTTTTATTAGTTTTGTGGTCAGTTTCTTACTAAGCATAATTTATATATGAACCTTTATCGCATATAAGACTGTATAGAAAATAAGACAGTTTTTATGGGTCTTGGGGCTCTCTACTATCAAGGTGCTGCTGGGAATTGGGATTTTGGGGATACTACTATATTGGCTCATTTAATCTCTCCACTTTGGTAATTAGGAAAAGTTGATATAATTCCCAGAGGAAGCCTACTGCCGTCCATCATTTTAGCTGTCCTGTTGCAATTGTGTATAAATTCAGATTCTTTCTCTATCTCTTGGTCTCTTTATTCTTACATATAAATATATGGTTTTCCTAAAATTACTTTAGACATTTAAGCAGTTACACACAACACAGTCATGAAATATGACTTAGATCTCAGGATAGGAAAGGATGTGAAACACAACAAAATGACTGCTGAACATATATAGTCTTAAATTATTGCCTATGGGAGGGTTCAAAGATCAGATCTGATCTTTGCACCAGCTAATGAAGAAATCCTATGAGTGGCATCAGAGCAGTGCCCCTCAAAAGTTGGGTCCCTGAACAACGTCTCCTGGGAACTTGCTAGCAGGGCAAATTCCTGGCATCCACCTCAAGCTCACTAAATCCAAAATTCTCGTGTGACACTTAATCATGTCTGACCAATCTTCTGAGAGAACTGAATACATGTTCAAATTTGAGAATCGCTGAACTACAGAACAAAGAATGAACTAAATAGTGAGCAGTTGCTTTATGAGCTATCCTCATGAGATGGGATCATTTTCTGTTTTGTTTGCTTTTGTATTCTTAAAATGAAACCAGGCATATAGCCCATATCAGATAAATTTTTGTTGGAATGACACAGTTTATCCAAATATCTTCTCAAAGTTCTTGAGGAGTGGGTACTGTTTATTACAGCAAGGAAGTTTTCAGTAATAGGTAGAGCAATACCTTTTACAAGACTTTTCCAGTAATTATACATTTTGGCATGGGTAAATAAAATAATTACATAAATAAGGCAGAACATCTCTGCCCAATCTTGGCTATTCAGAACTGATAATCAAAATTACCTGTGCTTGGCCCAACTGTTTTGATACAGGCAATAGGTCTAAAGTGAAATTCAGAAATGGTAATCATAAAATGTTGTCCACCTATAATGGTGGACACACCATGTCAACTTGAGATGTTTACAAGCTTAAGTGAGCAGCTCATCTGGTGACCAGTGTCTTCGCTTTGAAAGGATCCTGTAGCCCATAAAAGAGGAGGGCATGGAGTTGATATGAGTGCTACACCTGTCCTGCGGCAGGTAGCCTGCTGAAAACATCAGAGAGGAAAAGAGGTTGGTTCTGCCCCTGCCTTTTGCATCTTATTTCTTTTACTACCTTCCGCTGCCATGCCCTTGTGCCGTGCCACCCTGCCTTAGAATCAGCTGATTATAGACTGAAACCTCTACGAACTGTGAGTTAAAGAAAACTTTCCCTCTTTAACTTTCGATGTTGGGTATTTTGTCTGAGCAGCCACAGAAAAGTAACTAAGACACCAACATATATGCAAATGACTTTCCAGTTTTGTTTTCATATTAATAAATAAAAATTAAGTCTTAAAAAATTTATCTGACTTTTAAGGTTTCTACTTATTATAGTAATTCACTATGTAAATAAAAATCTTCAATGTCTTTGCATAGAGCAGATAATTAATTGGGTTATTAATTTTTAATAAACTTTTTGGGTTATTCTTACTTTTAAATATCAATAATGGACATGTTTGTAGATTTTTTTAATTTTCAGGAACATTCTCAATATTCTCCTTCTTTCATTTGAGTCTCTACTACTGACTCAAAACACAAAGAAGGATTTATAGGGACTGTCAGTGCATATTAATGTCTCATTACCACAATGTTAACTAACATAACAATGACATGTGGCTTTTCCTTGGTTTCTGAGATTGAATTATTCATAAATACGTGCAAGATAGAGTAAACTGATTCTGTACTTCTATACAATCTTATTATTGATTAAATCAACTAAGTTCCCTTATTGCTCACGCATTTGTACAGCACTTAGTGTATGCTGGCATCTTTCAAAAGCTTAACAGATATTGATCAATATATTCCTCCTCTAAATAATATAAAACAATCCTCAAAGCTATTGTTCATCCCCTTTTATTAATGGCGAAAATAAAGAAATGCTGAATATATTGCCTATGATTTTGTAGCTATTAAAAGCCAGAGAAAGGGTTTAAAGCCAGGCACTGGGCTTTTGGATCTGCGCACTTAGCCACTTTACGACTTCTCTGCCTATTTTCAGGCCTGAAATCTTGACTGAAAAACGAACAAAGTTTGTTTGGTTTTTTTTTTTTTTTTTTTTTTTGACATTTCAACAACAGGTTTAAATGCAATAGTAGAACAAACATGAGATCTTGATATTGTTAAGATGTGTTCAAAAATTCTTACTGAATTTCCTAAATGCATAAAAGAATAGACAATGAGGGAGGAAGAGAAAGGTCTTCAAAACAATTAATTTTGCTAACGATAAGCATGATAACCTCTATAGAAAGGTAGAGCAGGTAATAAAGAGGACCAGGTGAATAATTTGATAGTCTATAGTTGCAGTGAAATTCTTTAAGAAAAGGAAAATTTATGAAGATGAGTCAGTGAGAAACAACAATATAAAAATACAATTAAAGTTCCTTTCACCTCCCCATGCTATGAATAGTTCATAAGTAATAAGCTCCTACTATGCAAAACATATTTTTCTACCTGCTTTGGAAAGACTTGATATATTTTATTTACAAAAATAAGATTGAAATTTAGAATATACACAAAATACTCTTATAACAAATTTAACTTGTTATATTTATCTGAATGGTGAAACTGGACGTGGGTAAGTTCTTTGCCATTACCTGCCATCTGTATTTTAGAAATCTTTGCCCATTTTTGTAAGATGAGTTCAGCAATCTATCTAAAAGCAGGAAATCATTGAAAGCGAAAGGGGTAGAGTGTTAGAAGCATCATTGTATTAAGTATTTTTCCCTTAACAACCTGAAACTTAGATCAAACTTGAGGCTTACAGGCTTACGTATTTTTGATGCTGTTTATTCGGACCTTCAAGTTTTCACATGAAATGTTTCCATGTATTTGACAAGTGTTCCCTTTATAAGCATCCCAATGGATGGACTATTTTGGTATAAAGCTTTTACTTGCCATGCATGACAGGACTAAGGACAGGTTTAAAACCTGTTTTGCTCACAAATTGTAATTGGATGAAACAGAGCAATCTGACAGTATCTTATAGAGAGAGAAATGTCAAAGATGAGGCTGAAAGGGAGAAGACAAGTGAAGAGGAAAATAAATGCAAGGTGGCTGAAATCTGTATTGTGTGTGGCTAGTGTAAGTCACTCAACAGCTAGACCTATAGACAATGCAGGCTTTATCATTTTACTCTGTTACAAAATAATGAACATAAATGGAGGGAAGTTTTCAGATTCAAGGAAATAATATCTTCTACATTTTGACTGAACCACCCCACATGATACATTTAACCACTCCTCTTTCTGCCCCTTCCCTTCCACCACATTTTCCTGCACATCTCTGACAGATTTTTTTCTTTTTTTTTTCTTTTTTTTTAACTCACATGTTGCCCATATATGATATCTTCAACTTGAAAATGTTAGTTTCAGGGCTCATTCCTCTATTTTCCCACACGACCCATGGTGATTTCCTTCTCTAACAAACCATCCACTATAATATTCAAAGTGTTCTACTTCATGCCTTTTCTTTCACCATGATTCCAGAAATAAATAAAAAAATGTTACTTAATTCAGTTGCATAATTTATTACAAGTCTTATTGTCTCAGTTACTCTTTTCTTGTTACTGGGCCAAATACTGGCACCCAAAATGAAGGAAGGAAAGATTTATTTAGCTCATAGTTAGTGGAAGTTTTAGTCCATACTTAGCTGACTCCAGGCAGAGTGGCATGTAATGGCACAGAGCAGCCATTCATGGTGGCAGTGGCAAAGAGCAAGAGCGAAGAGTAAAGAGCAAGGGAGGAGTGGTGGTAACAAGGCCTCAGAGAGAGAGAGAGGGATGTTGTTTGGAGAAGCCCTTAGAGCTGTTAGATGCTGCTAATTCTTTTAGGCTGTGCTGTTAAAAGGCTTTGTCGTGCTGGATTTCCCAGTAAACTTTGGAGGATATCCGGTCCTCACCTTGAGCATCACTTCCTGGCTCCAAAAGGGAAGATGATGCACTGCTCAGCTTCAGGAAAAAGCAGGTCTCAATTTTCCTCATCTCAAGAGGTGCTCAGGACCTCACTGTTGCTGAGGATGGTTGTGACACTGTTGGGGGAACTTTGGTGCTTACCTTGAGCATTGCTTCCTATCTCCAGTTCAGATCCCTCAGCCTGCTAGCACAGGTCCTTTACCCCTCTGGCATAGACTTCCTAGCTTCCACAACTGACCTTC
>NW_004524661.1:9967260-9970894 GCF_000260255.1 Octodon degus | reverse complement strand
TGTGTGTGTGTGTGTGTGTGTGTGTGTGTGTGTGTGTGTGTGTGTTACTAGGAGCTGAACTTGGGACCTTGTACTTGCCGTGCAGGTGCTTATGCCATTGAGCTATTCCTCCAGCCCTAATGTAGCCTTTTAAGTAATGAGTAATGTCCCTATCTGAAAGATGTCCCAGATCACATGCCAGGTACGGTGCCAGCTGACATCCACCTGCCCCCTCTGTATTATGCTGTTTTAGATTTTTAATTTTATCATCTGATAACCCCATGTGATAGTGTTGTATGCAAACATGGTTAGAAAGCAACTTACAAAAGGTGAAAAAATCTAATGGGTAGTGTATCACCAATTTATATTTTTAAGCTGTATATTTCTGGGTTTTTTTTTTTTTCACATGATCACAGTGTCTTCTACGAAGATAAAGGGACAATATTTAGATAAGGCTAAGAAAGTCCCAGGTAAGACACCTGTGCACTAAGAAAGCAGGAAGAACCACGTACTTAAGAGTCAAACCTTCAGCAGTTGCTGGGGGTTTGGTAGTTTCTAAGAGTCAGCTGCTACAAACTCTGCTGCTATTGCTGTGGATGCACTTATGTGGCTGCGATATGATGCTTTCAGTTCTTTTTGGAAGACAACAGGCAGGGGAATAGCTGGGTTGAGCTGAACTTCTGGTCCTAGATTTTATGAAATCTCCACATTGATTGCCACAGTGGTTGCACCAGTCTATACTCCCACCAACAGTGGAGAATGGTTCCTTTTTCCACAGAGCCCTACCACCATTTGTTATTGGTTGATTTCTTAATCATAGCCAATCTTTGTCGAGCGAGATCGAATCTCAGCATTGTTTGAATTTGCATGTCTTGAGTTAACAGTGATGTTCAACACTTTTTCATATACTTCTGAGAAGTGTCTTTCATTTCAGATGCCAATTTTTAAATTGGGCTTTTAATTGGATACCCCTGATTTTTTAAAATTATTTGTATGTTCTGGATATTAGTTATTTGTCTGAAGAACAACTGGCTAAGATTTTTTTCCTATTGTAAGGGTTGTCTTTTCACTTTGTTGATTTTTTTTTGCTATTGTGCAATTTTTGTTTTTTTTTTTTTTTTTAGTAAAATGAGATCCTAGTTATAGATAAATAGGAGATGAGGGGTTACAAGTTGGGAAAGAGAATAAGGAAAAGAAGGAATGGAGCTATGTCATGTGTAGCTACAAGTTCCCTATGACAAATGTAGTCATTATGTAAATCTAAATTGTACTGATACACTTAAAAAAAAGTTAATGTGATAGCTGAGGAAATATTAAAAAAAGGAAAGAATATAGGAAGTGAAAAATAAAAGAGAGACTATGGACTCTTTGCCTATTTATAATTTTTTAAGAGTAAATTTACAGATCTTGGTTGATGTTATTTAAGTTATAACAGTACTAATAGTGACTGAAATTCTGCCATTACAGTGAAGACCATTTCCCTTCAGTTTGCTAGCTTTTCTGCTTGGCAAATAAGGATTCATTTTTCAGTAACAACCAAATTGCCCTAAGGGTTCAATGCTTTATTCTGATCTTAAATCATGCACTAGAAGCAGTGTATGTTGTAATTTATAAACCTAAAAAGCAAACAAACAAAAATATACTATTTTACTAACCACTTATCCAAGATAAATTTTTAAATTTTAATTGCATTGAAGTGATGGACTTAACTAGCTAATTATCTAATAGGGCTGATTCTAAATAACTGCATTTCAATGAGTTCATAAATACCTAAGAAAGGTTATGTTCTAATTTCTTCATCCAGCAGCTCAGTGTTTATTGGACACCCACGTGTAATGGGCTTACATCTACAAGTGCTACATATACAAATATTTCCAGTCTCTTAGTTCCTGCTATAGAAATTCATTGCCAGTCATAGAACACAGATAAATATGGCATTCAAACCCATATGTAGGGTAGACATATATACACACAAATTAAAAGTAACATAAAAACATAAGGAAATTCTAATTTCTCATGAAATTTAGTCTAGGAGAAGAAAAACCATAAAGTTGATTGAAACAGCAGTTAAAAGGAGACTCTTAATTAAAAAGCCAACAGATTTAAGCATGCACATTTGGCAATAAAGTCAGCTGATGTGGTGAGCCAACAACTCAGCCAGATTAAGGAAATTACAACTGGGAGAGAGGACACAGATTGTAACAAGCGGTCACAAGCAGTCAATGAGTCAGGAAAGATAATACCTAATGAATGTCTAATCCGAAGAATCTGTTAGGGCACTTCAGGAAAGAGAACAGCTTTTACCCAAGATACTGTTCTAGCAATTTTGCAGAGCAGATGTACAGGGCTGACTAATGACACACTAAGGACACTAATATTTAAGGGACAAATTGCCTAGATATAGCAGTTGTGTAACGGGTCGTGAAACAGTTGAACACAAAGGAGTGCTACTCAAGAAGGCAGAAACAACGATCCAAAATGGATGAAGTGCTTAGCAGTATCAAAAAAAAAAAGTTTAGAAAGTAAGGCACTGTGGCATAGAAATAGATGTGTTGATTATCAGTTACAGGCCAATGAAGAACACTTTCAGGGGGGTATTTTAAAGGGTGACAAGTAAGAGCTCTGAAGCTAGCTTTCCTGAACTGAAATCCTGTGTGACCAAAGGCAAATTACATGATCTCTCATCTCTCATCTCTCATCTCTCATCTCTCATCTCTCATCTCTCATCTCTCATCTCTCATCTCTCTCTCTCTCTCTCTCTCTCTCTCTCTCTCTCTCTCCCCCACCCCCGGAAGAATTTATTAAACAAGTTTGTTGTTGTTGTCACTGCACCAGGAATTGGACTTATGACCTCATGCTTGCTGTGCCTCTGAGCTATATTCCTGGCCCAGGAAAAATTTATGAAGAGAAAGAAAGCTGCTGTTTGAGAGGGACAGAAGGCGGCCCTGAGAGTTGGTTGCCCCCTACATAATCTTTTAATGCTTTGTTTTTATCATACAAATATAGGCTTATTATCATGCTTTGAAAGATTATTATGAACATCAAACAATATTTTAAAGCTATTATAAAATTGTCCTGGGGCCAGCAAGCTAGATCAGTTGTCTAAAGCACCTGCTTTGACAAGCTAAGGTAGGCGCAAGGGACCGTGCTTCTATCCCTGGCACCCCAAGCTGCACCGGCCCTGCCTTTAGGACAGGTTCAGCTGTCCCCCCAAAAAACAAAATTGTCCTAAGAGACAAGAAGTGGTAGTCAAGGGTAGATAATAGATACAGATTTGATATAGAATGATGGTAGCAGAAAGTAATTATTAGTGAGTTGAAAAGTAAAAGATAAAGAGTAAGAGAACAAAAGACAATTGGGCTTGAAAGTTGTCCCGTGAAAGGTACTCCTCATTTCTATTCATTGAAAGGAACAGTTATTGCTCACATTGTTTGATCAACTTTCGATGCCTGTATCTGGTAATCTGAGCAACAGCTTTGAAGATAACAATAGGCAATATAATAACTGTTATGGTTTTTTTGTAGTTGTCCCCCAAAGTCTCTACAGTCACTGGGGAGTGGTTCTAGAGCTTGTAATTAATTCATGATTCCAGGCTGGGATTATGGGTGTGAGTGCTACTGGGATTATGGGTGTGAGTGCTGCTGGGATTATGGGT